>NC_084526.1:22717807-22780307 GCF_024500275.1 Phycodurus eques
CCATTTCAGAGTGGCCTTTTATTGTGGCCAGCCTAAGGCACACCTGTGCAATAATCATGCTGTCTAATCAGTATCTTGATATGCCACACCTGTGAGGTCAGATGGATTCTCTCGACAAAGGAGAAATGCTCAACAGATTTAGATAGATTTGTAAACAATATTTGAGGGAAATGCCCTTTTGTGTATGTAGAAAAAGTTTTAGATCTTTGAGTTCAGCTCATGAAAAATGGGAGCAAAAACAAATGTGTTACGTTTATATTTTTGTTCAGTGTAAATACTTAAGACAAATTCAAAATGTATTTTTAAAGTCAAATATTAGTTTTAATTTGGATTTTTGTTGTTTAATACAGCGTTTAATACAAGTTGGATTATAGTTTAGTGTAATTTATTTTTTTTATTATAATAACCACTTATTGTCACTTGGGTCACAGATGCGCTGGGGCCTATCTCAGATGACTCTGGGCGACAGCAGAGTTACACCCTGAACTGGTCGCCAGCCAATCACAGGGCAAAGAGACAACCATTCGTACTCACATTCACACCCATGTGCAATTTAGAGTCTTAAATTAAGCTACCATGCATGTTTTCTACCCTACCCCACCACTCCCCCGGTCCTCCGGAAGCTCGGTCATCCAGGAGGAGAGGAGCCAGATGAGGTGGCTGGAGCATCTGATTCGGATGCCTCCCGGACGCCTCCCCTGGTGAGGTGTTCCGGGCACGTCCACCGGGAGGAGACCCCGGGGACGAACCAGGACACGCTGGAGAGACTACATCCTTCGACTGGCCTGGGAACACCTCGGGATCCCCCCAGAAGATATGGATGAAGTGGCTGGGGAAAGGGAAGTCTAGGCGTCCCTGCTAAAGCTACTGGGGGACTTCAATGCTCGACCTCGGATAAGCGGTAGAAGATGGATGGATGGATGGGGTGTAACTAAAGGTGCATATGTATTCCAGACGTACTGTTATTCCTGCACTTGGACTCGGCGCGCTGCTCCCGCTCCTGCTTCATTTGCTCAGGAAGCGTGTCGTCGATGTAGGCCTTGCCCTCTGACATCAGCTGCTCGGCCAGCTGCATGATGTTGTTGAAGTGGTCGCTGGTATAAGTGAACTGGTCTGGTTGAATTTGCAGCATGGCCACATCCTCCAGGATCACCTGAGGGGATGCACAGGCTTGTAATGACACTCTAAAAATCTGATTCATTCAGTTTCTCACCTTTTCAAAGTCCTCCTTCTCCTTTTCTGGGTTGGTGTCATCAAAACGCATGATGAGCTGCCCTTTAAAGGTGACCTGGTAGTGCTGGTTGAGCAAAGCGGCTTTGGCGTGGCCTATATGCAGATATCTGACAGCGAAGACAAAAAGATGAAAACCGTCTGACAAAATTTACTATTTTGCCTCAAGCAAGTCTCACCCGCTGGCCTCAGGTGGGAATCGAACCACCACCTTGCCCATCTCGGCTCCCGGCAACTCCACAAACTTGCCGACGTCTGCCTTCTTCTCCTCCAACTGACAAACATGAGCAAAAAGTCACAAAAGAACAAATAGAAAAAACATTTTATTTTAATCCATCCATTTTCTACTGCTGATCCGAGGTCGGGTCGCAGGGGCAGTAGCTTTAGCAGTGATGCTCTCAATGAGAGCATCACTGCTTCCGAGCTCCTCTCGGAAGACCGAGCTGCACTGATCGGCCTGTCGATCTCCCGTTCCATTCTTCCCTCACTCGTGAACAAGACACCAAGATACTTGAACTCCTCCACTTGGGCAGGGTCTCATCCCAGCCACTTCACACTATGCTGCGAACCGCTCCAGTGAGAGTTGGAGATCACGGCTTAATGAAGCCAACGGAACCACATCATCTGCAAAAAGTGGAGAAGCAATTCTGAGGCCACCAAACCGGACCCCCTCTACGCCTCGGCTGCACCTAGAAATTCTGTCCATCAAAGTTATGAACAGAATGGGTGACAAAGGGCAGTAAGTACATACATATACATCCGTACATACCCGCGTCATCCTTTTCCATGTAAACCTATCTCCTGCATCCTCCTCTCGAACACCAACTGCCCTCACGTCTTCCCTCACGACATCCATCAACCTTCTCTTTGGTCTTCCTCTAGCTCTCTTGCCTGGCAGCTCCATCCTCATCATCGTTCTACCAATATACTCACTATTTCTCCTCTGGACGTGTCCAAACCATAGAAGTCTGCTCTCTCTAACTTTGTCTCCAAAACATCGAACCTTGGCTCGCCCTCTGATGAGCTCATTCCTAATTTTATCAAACCTGGTCAATCCGAGCGCAGGACCTCAACATCTTAATTTCTGCCACCTCCAGCTCTGCTTCCTGTTGTCTCTTCAGTCCCACCGTCTCTAATCCATACATATATATAGATAGATACATACATACATACATACATACATACATACATATACACATCCATCCATTTTCTGAGCCGCTTCTCCACACTAGGGTCGCGGGCGCGCACACGTTCGCACGCACATGCACGTACATGCACATGCACACGCACGCACGCATACGCACGTACACGCACTTACATGCACATGCACACGCACGTACGCACGCACGCACACGTACGCACGTACGCACACGTACGCACGTACGCGTGTATATACGTACGCGCACGCACGTATATATACATACACACATATCTACATATATATACATATACACATATATACACACATACATATACACATTTACACACACACACACACAATCTGAATTTCCCTGTGTTATTACGGAAGGCTTTTCAATGAGGTTCTATGGTCATCCCCCCATTCCCTCCTTAGTTTTAAGTTAATGAGAAATAAACTGATCATGTTTATTTAGCTTTATTTATAACAGTGTGTTTTCACTTCTGCATTGCAATATATTTATTTTTAATGACACTGATTAAAAAAATAGTAAGTATAAATTAATTTGGGGGCTGGAGTGGATTAATCGCATTTCCATTCATTTCAATCAAAATGATACCTCTTTTTAAAATTATGACTTTTTAAAACAAATATTAAAATATTACAGAAATAAAAAAAAAAAAATACAATGAAAACATGCAAAATAATTTCTAATTTATATCTTATAATTTAAATATTACTTTAAAATATATTTTCGTCAATAAATATTGTATAATGTTTAGAATTTGGCGTAAGATATTTCATGTTTAATAAATGGGAGTAAAGTCCTGAATTAATTATGGTGAAAAACACTAAGCACTGTATGCCATTTACAATTGCACGCGGCTTACATTAGGCCTGGTTGGTGGAGTTTTCTTGGTGGTGTATTTGTTGTCCAAGGTTGTGAAGGGAACCTGAGAACTCAGGAAGGAGAACCAGCGACTGACATGGCTGAACGCTTTGTCCTTGTTGGACCAGTCGCCGTGACCTTGAGAAGACAAACCACCACAATTAAAACTAAATTGGATAGGGACCATGAATGGCGAAAATTTGCGAATAATTGACGTTCATTATAAGTGCATTGCAACCCCAAAAAACTCTTGAATAATCAGGGATATACAGCTAATAAGCATTTTCCATTAAAACAACAGGGGTTGGTTCCCTCTTTTCCTCCAAAAATTCCCAAAACAAAAAAAAAATTGAAATATATCTGTGAATGGGTGACTCCGCGGGTGCCAAAACGAGAACATGCTGGGGTCCGTTGTACGATTTAAACTACAAATTCATCAGCATTGTGTTTTTAAAAGGTGCTCGCCTTTGAGGGCAGCCCACACGGACAGGTCGGCCAGGGTAAGGGTGTGGCCCACCAGGAAAGTTCTCAGCGACAAGGCCTTGTTCAGCTCAGCCAGAGACACACTCAAATCGGGCTGGCCGCAAAGACGACGACTGCTGAATTCTAGCCAGTGATCCACCTGCAGACGCCACACACAAACACATACAGCCTCTCATGAAGCCAAAGAAAAAGCCAAAAATCCATTTCAGTCTGAATTTTAACACACAAAATGGAAGTTGATAAGTGTGCAAGTACAGATTGTGTTGCACTATATTGGGGCATACGATGTGTTACATTTACAAGTTCAAACACCTAAGGTTTCAATGAGGTGGAAATTTTCCAGTAAATTTCCATTCCACTTTATTCTGAAGCATATTAAATATTACAAATTGGAAGCTTTCCATGGGAATTTATTGGAATTAATTGGGAATTGAGAGTAATTTACTGGAATATTAATACTCAAGCATAAATTTATAAAACCTTTAGGTTCATCATAAGCAGACATCCATGCAAAATATATAGCTCTCTTTGCCCATTTCGAGGGCATTACAGTACCTTAATAGCTCAATTGTTTTTTTTCCACATCACTTTAGCAACGGCATATACGAAGCTTGCTCGTTTTGATTTGGTTTACAAAAAAACATCCATCCATCGAGCCATTTTCTGAACTACTTATCCTCACTAGAGTCGCAGGTGTGCTAGCGCCCATCTTAGCTAACTCTGGCGAGAGGCGGGGTACCCCCTAAACTGGTCGCCAGCCAATTGCAGGGCACATATAGACAAAATCATTCACATTCACACCTACGGGTAATTGAGAGCCTCCAATTAACCAACCATGCATGATTTTTGGGGAATGTGGGAGGAAACAGAAGTACCCAGAGAAAAGCCATGCAGGGGGAGAACATACTAACTCCACACAGGTGAGGCCCGATTTGAACCCAGGTCCTCAAAACTGTGAGGCAGATGTGGTAACTAGTCGCTCACCGGAAAAAAAAGAAAAAAAGAAAGTGTTGGCTCGTAACGCGAAAAACTCCATGCCCGTAAGGCAAGGTACTGCTTGCTCTAAGTGCATAAAATCTTGTTGTTTAAGTCAGGATTATGCTTAAATATATTTTCTCCAACTACAGGGGGTTGAAAGATAACTTCCTATTTTAAAATACTTATAATTTATTCATATGTTGTAATATTTTTCTCAAATTGTTTGTGTATGTTCCATGATTAAAGGAGCAAGTCTACTCTACCAAACCAACGACTTTGGAAGAGCTTGAAGGGCGAATACGAGAAGTTACGTCACCATCCCACAAGAGTTCCTGGTGAAATCAGTTAATGCGGTTCCCAGGCAGCTTGAGAAACTGGTTGCTAATGCTGGCGCCCATATCGAATTTTAAATAAACCTCCACTTTCTTCTCATGTTCATTTCTTGTAAGAATTATAGTTCAGAAATAAATTACAAGTACTTAAAAATACGGAGTTACTTTTCAATCACCCTGTGTATTTAAGTTTCTGAACCAAGAGCCAACCTTCAATTTGGTAAACTATTGGTTTATTTCCGTTTATTCCGATGGAAAGTTTCCAACTTTGAAAACTCACAGAATTTTGCAACCGTACACACACCTCAGTCTGCTCCATCAGGTTGGCTCCATAGAGGCTGAGAGATGGCGCCACCCGCGCCAGATAGCGACTGATGGAGGTTGCATCATTGAACTGGATGGCACTGCGGGGAAGACAACGAACAGGTATTGACCTCTTGCGTGGGGACAGCCGGCTGATGACAGCAGAACAATGGCTTTTATCTAAAAAAAACTTGTAAATCAGGTCGCTAGTATCTCTTGGCACCCCTGTATAAGGTGTCTTGCTTACTCTGAGACTTGAAGGCGAGTGTCCTTGCCTTCCTCCAGCGACAGCTGCACACTTCCTTTCACATGCTCGGCAGTCAGGAGGGCTCCTGGACAGACAGTAAAATGTGAATGTGAAATAATCTCGCTTTGGCAAGATAGCTTCTTCAAATCTACCAGTCTCCACTTCACTATGTTGCTCCACAAAACCAGCCTAAACGAAAGGATACATGCATTTTACCCACAATTCAAAATGGATCAGAACTGTGTCTTAATGTGTCTGTGAAATGCTTTCATTAAAATATCTCAAGGATCCAGAATTACACAGTAAACCCTTGCTAGTGGGTGTTAGAGACCAAGCGCCCACTAAAATCGCAAAAATTTGCGAATAGTATGGAATGACTCAATTCAGCTGCATAATTGGTTTATGAGTGCTTGACTCATCTACAAACAAGAGGATCGATTAAATTGCCTTTTCAAATGCAACCAGTGGGGAACAAGTTTGCGTTTCAGGAAACAATTCACTCTTCTTTTTTTTGTCCTGTTCGGCTGTTAGGTCAAGCACAATGGAGAATCTGTATCCTTTTTTGTCTGAAAAGTTTTACTGTGTCACAGTGGAGTTTTTTAGCTGCCACTGTGGTTTCATAGTATTATAATTTGTTTACCGAGAATCAGAGTCGATCAGTCGAACAAAGTTTCTAGAGGGGAGAGAGAAACGAAGACAAAAAACAAAACACTAATTGTAAACAGGATGAGAAAAGTAAATCATTACAAATCTATAACAATGAAACATTAGATATGAGTGTTGTATGGGGCTGTAGTGCTACACCGTGTGAGGGAAGGACAGGACAAGATAGAACAGGACAAGGACAGGAGAAGCATGCAGGACAAGGGTTGTGAACCCGGCTGTACAACTGAAGTGTGGTGGGATTGACTATGTAAATTCTAAAAGTCGATAGGTCGAGAGTGTGAGTGAGGGGTTACCCTAAGCCATTCGCATATTCATGAGTTATTTGTCGTAATAAGTGAGTGGCTCCACACCCAACGAAAGAGTCCCAAGGGTGTGTGCCTGCGGACACATGCAAGTGAATTGACACAGTTTCGCATGCACAAAGACTGACAGAAGTGTCCTGTACTTGCTGTACTTGCACAGAGGCTAAGGACCCCACCCAATCAATCGAGGGGTGGGATCGGGCCCAGGGCTCCACCCGGGGCGGTCCGCCGGCACTACCGAGGCGCCCCAACAACTGGCTACCCGAAGGAGGCCGCAGGGACCCAATGCCACCCCCCAAGCCGACACCCCCCCCACCACCACACGCACACACACGCCTTGCTCCCCCACCCCCTCCACCTCCAGGAGAGCCAGACACCCCACCCAACCTGTAGGGCCCACGATGCAGCCAGTCCCCTCTCAGCCCGAGGGCGGGAGGGTGTCCCTGGTATGTTGGAAAGGAGGGCAGATAGGGGCACCCGACAACTTACTAATTTTTTATTTTATTGTTTTTATAATTTAAATTTACTAATGTTTTTCATACAAATATTGAGGTAATTATGGCGTCACTGCTACGTTATCTACAGAGGTGGGTAGACTAGCCAAATATTGTACTCAAGTAAGAGTACTTTTACTTTACAATAATATGATTAAAGTAGTCATCCAAATATTTACTTAAGAGTAAAAGTACTCAATGATTTTTTATTTTTAAAGCAGCATGATCAAATCAAATAAAATAAATAATAATACACGGGAGGCGACACACACCTGCCACCATTTCAATTTTTAACTGTCCGATAACCAAGAGCACATACATTGGGCCCTACAGAAACATTAATTGTTTAATTCGCTTCAATTAATTTATGAAGAGCCTGTTTGCTGAACAGGCTTATTGCTTGTGTGTGCGACACCATAGGGATAGTGCTAATTGTGCCATATCCACTGCCAAAACAACAGTAGAAACACCTGCAACTTACCACAAGGTGTTTTCTCAAGTTCGAAGTGGGCAGAAATGTCCAGGTTTGGGCAGTCGAAAGCTATGTGCGCAGTCATGTGACGGCCTTGTTTCATCTAATTGCTGAAAAATGAGTCATTTTGATTGGCTCGCGAAGGCTACGTGTGCGGTCATATGACTGACTTGTGACGTCTGATTGGTGAACTGGAGTCAAATGACATTAGTGATGCCGTTTGATTGGCGCAACGGGCACCCTATGCGGAAGTCGAAGATGGAGTCTAAAAATAGACACGCACAGCAAGAAGGAATAAAAAAAAAAAAAGTAGCGAGCGGCATGTCGATCATTGTAACAGAGTAAAAGTATCGATCCTTCTTCACATAAATAAAGTACTCTGACAAGTACAGTTTATAGAAAATGTTACTTGAGTAAATGTAGCGGAGTAAATGTAGCGCGTTACTACCCACCTCTGGTTATCTTCATCGTGCATCCATCATTCGGCAATTCACTCTTGCATCAGCATGCAGTACCTACTCAGCTGTGGGTCGCTGTTGAGCCGCTGTCAAAGCTGACACGACGCTTTTAAACCTATGGTTAGCCCCTAATTCATTTCTTCACTGACCACAAATATATTTAGTATTTTAAAAAATGTGTACAAATACACAACATGCATGGGGAATTTTCGTTCGAGCCATCAATTCAATCATTTGGGCTCATTCGGGCTCGCGCGTGCGCTGATGCAACACCCATGTCAAACATTCGCGTCACTTCTAAGTTAATTGACCTCTTATTACAAATGGAGGAATAACACGCCTCGACTTAGCCGCAATAAAAGTAGACCATTTAAGCGTTTTTGGTATGAAGTAGATTCAGTTATTCGGTGGGTTTGTCGCTTGTTTTGAGTGCCACGACGACAGGATCACTAATTGGTCGCTCACTGACTTACACGCCCCACAGAAGTAAAAATGGCTTACATGCATACAAAGAAGTCTTCAAGAGTTGTTGTTCGCTCTATTTCAGATTATAAATCGTTATTTCACCATTGTTGTTATTTACTTTCGTGGTATAGTGTCAATCCACACGTCCGATATCATTTAAAACCTGTTTTTGTTTCTCCAAATAAAAAAAAATAGAACGAGATATATCAAGAGTACAAATGAGGCTAAATGGCCACTTTTGAGATTGTTGTCTTTCTGCCACTGGTATACACGTAACCGTGCTAATTGATAGTTAGCCGGCTAGCCAGCTGTTACTCGTGGGCATAATTCCTTCGAAAACTCGGGCAGAAGTCGTCACTCACCTAAAGGCGGGTTGCTACTGTTGATGATGAGCTTTAATGCCATGGTGGGTGATGATTGAGTCTTATCTCCGTGTGCTTAAAAGAGCCTACAGCACCTCAAACTGCTAGCAGTCAAGGTAAACCCGGCGAGCACGCCACACTCAACACAGCAAGAGGAGCCTGAGGAGGGCGCGCTTCTTCGTGGTTTAGTCAGGCGACAGCTATGCAACTACAAGGCTCGCTACTGCTACTCGGCGGCGCAACGTTTTCAAGATGCATTACCGCGATCTACTGTGCTGAAGCGTGGATCAGAGTACGTCTGTACAGTACTAGGGAGCAAAATAAATACCCCCAAAAAAACCTTTATCAATCCTGTTTCATTTAAAAACTGAAACAACGCTTTGAGCTTCATTTCTTCAGTGTTCAGTACATTTCTAAGATTCAATACTGGAACCCCACTTTTCTTCAACTCATCTCGTGGCCTCCCTCTACTTATTTCACACCTTTGACAATTACAAATAACATATTCAACACTGTCCTCCTCCAGTCCACATTCACACAAATCTGTCCCATGTTCCCCAGTTAAATGCATTGTCTCATTTAGCCTTGTATGTCCCAATCTTAATCTTGTTAGAATTGTTTGTTCCCTTCTCTTTCTCCCCACTGCTTTCATGCCTCCCCCGTCAGCTGTATTTTATAGGAATGCCGTCCTGCGTAACCTCCATTCCAAAGTTTTTTTGCCGTTCTGTTTTGATTATGTGTTTAACAAAAGCCTTGACCTCACCTATCCCAAAGGATATTCCCAACCATTCTTCTTGTATAAATGCTTGTTTTTGCAAAATAATCTGCTTTTTCATTCCCCTTTATTCCATTATGTGCTGGAACCCACGTTAACCTGACTCGCGTCGCCAATTTACTTAATCTATCCACAATATCTCATCAATTTCAAATAACACATCTGAGGTACTTTGTGATACCATGTTGTTTGTCCAGGGTTTATCCAAAAGTGTGTTGCTGTATGATAAATTGCTTGAGTGTACTATATGCTTTTGTTATTAGTCCCATTTCATTTGCCAACTTATTTGTGGTCCACCCAATAACTATCTATTTTGGCTTTGCCACTCTCCAAACTTTCACAGTTGGATGCTATATAATTTTGTGGCTCTGCAATTTTGACCAGCAGTTCATCATAAGATGTTTGTATCTTAATTGCAAATGTATTTCTCCCATCTCAACCTGTACTGCATTAGCTGAAGATGTCTTTGAAGTGTAGTATATTTTAATAATAACACAATCAGAGTTCCTTTGGGAAGGACAAATGGTTGGAGACCTGTATTCACACCAACTGTCTTTTCTTTGTACTTCTACATCAAAGGACATCCTTTAGCCAGTTATATGTATATTGGGGTTGTCCTGCCCCGGGCCAGATCTTCAAAGAGAACTGTTTTTCATTATCGCAAAAAAGGGCCCAGGGGAGAAAGATTGACCAGACGGAGAGACACCAGCTGGCGGGGGCGATTTCAAATATGGTCATGAGGAGCAGCATCCTTCCGGATGCAACCAGGGAGGAGGCTAATTCCACGCCCAGAGAATTAGAACCTTGATAAACTGAGATCCCGAGGTTATCGAGGGCTTTTTTGTCGTTCGGGAAATGTAAGCAGCTGCTAAGACACTAAGGCTTGTTCAATAAATCGAATTAGCCCAAACGCCAAGTGTCTCGAAGTCTTCATTCACCCCATGCCAGACAGAAGTCGGAGTTATCCCGGGAGACCAACGACTCGGAAGCACAGGCGAACGAAATTTAACCACAGAAGCAGCACAACAAAATCTTACTGTATAGTTCTGCATGACTTATAGTTTTTTTTTCAAGTGTTTTTGCTGCCCCTCTATAGACCAGGCTTCCACAGTCCAATACTGATCACATTAAACTAACATAAATGTTTGTTAACGCATTTTTACTTGCAACCCAATCTGATCCCGTAAGACTTCTCATTATATTTAAAACCATTTAGCATTTTTTCTCAAGCTTATTTATACTATGTTAATGACTTATGTCATCTTTGAGTCAAATACAACAACTGCAACCGCATCTTTGAGTCAAATACAACAACTAAAAAACAAAATAAAAAAAGAACTTCTAATGGTTTTCCATCCATCTTTATCGACACTTTTTTTTTATCTGTTTCCTATTAAACAACACTAGCTTTGTCTTTTCAACAGAAAACTTAAATCCCCATCTGTATGACCAATTTTCAACCATCCCAATTCGTTTCTGTATCTTATCTTGGATAAACTGGATATTATTGTCTATCTTCCATAGTGCTCCATCATCTGCAAACAATGATTTCAACAATTTTCTATATCTGGGTTTATTTCTGCAAAAACGTCATTAATCACAATAGAAAACAACAACGGACTGATAACACTCCTCTGAGGTGTGCCATTTTAGACCTTATATACAGCAGATAAAGTAGTGCCCCATTTTTACTTAAATCTGCCTGTCCAACAGTCGATCATTTATTCTGCCTATTGATCTCACAATCGCTTCGTGACTCCAGCACATGCACTGGAAAAAAGAGTCCTTTGAATTTACTTCATTTGAACATGTAAATCGGTTGCAGATGATTAAAATGTATTTAAATTGACATAATTTACCCCTCTTCTCCTAAAAAAAACCATGATTTTTTTTCAGGGTGCGTGTCCATTCAGGTGTATTAAAATAATAACTAGAGTTATCAAAACGGAGTCAAAGTTTTTGATATCCTCCTTGATATGCTGATGTGCTTCTATTTGAATTCAAAATATTTATTACAAATACCACACATACAACATTTACGCATGAACCTTTATCTCACAGGGCTGAGTGTAGGTTACTGTATGAACACGTTTGTTATGAGTTATAGAAATACATGGTATTAACCTTGTGGGGTGATCATAGTCAGCCATGTGTCCTCCCATCTCCCCTGAGAGAGCAGCGTCACTTATATTAATATTTTGGAAAACTACTTTACTGTTGAAAAATTTCGAGAGCTATTTATCTAAAGTGAAGATTAAATTGCACATAGGTGTGAATGTGAGTGCGAATGTTGTTTTTTTTTTTTGTATGTGCCCTGCGATTGGCTGGCGACCAGTTCAGGGTTTACCCATGCACTCGATCCATCCTCTAGATCAGGGTTGTCAAACTCATTTTTGTCACGGGTCACATCGCAGTTATGACTTCCCTCGGAGGGCCGCTACGACTGTGAACCCATATAAACGAAGGATTACCTCATGTAATTTCATACAGTATACAGAACACATTGATGTATAACCAGTTTTGAAATCAGAACCCTATAAAATCATGTTTTTCAACAATTACATTTCTTTTCAAAGGGTGATTGGTAAAAAAAAATAAAAATGCTTGCAAATAGCTCAATGGTATTACACCAGAACGCAATTAGCAATTTTGATTTGCTTTCGGAGGCCCCATTAAATTATGTGGCGGGCAGTAAAACAAACAAACAAAATAAGTTACAAATAATTAATTGACATGTAAGGACAATTTAGGCGGATGTGATAAACACTCGTCCACCTTCCTGCCCCTACATAAGACTAATGTTAATATAATTAATACATTTATTAATGAAATTGAACCATTTTACACATATTTTAACTCTTATTTTCAAATTATTTTTCACCTCATTACGTACCTCATGAAAATGTACGTACATTTTCGTACGAGTTTCTACCCGGACTCACATCTGTGGTGCACATGCTCTCCTATTTTATTTTCCGAGTTTCTACTCGGATTCATATCTCCAGGAGACATTATTCACGCCTCTGCTCTTTTCATGGAAGTTTATTTATTCGATTAACATCTCTACACCCGCTACATTGTTAACTGCAAGTCAGCAGCGTGGTTTAAGGTAAAATATATACGGAAACTTTGTCGTTTGATTGACAATGCAACATCAGTTCGTGCCCATTTACACTCAGAACTGGTGTTTGCTGCGGGTCATTTTTTTGCAGTTTGTTTTGCACATCTGTATGAGTACGAAGGAAATGGTTGCATGTTTAAGGCAAAAAATACACACACAAAAACCCAGAGAATGCTGTCTATTTAAGCTAATGTACTTTATTGTTTTTTATTTATTTTATATGTGTATATTGCCTGTTTAGACTGTTTAGCTTTTGAGAAAACTTGGATTTTTTTGGGAAAGAAATCTGTTAAATTTGCATTTTCAATTCCACCTCGTGTTTAATTCATTTTAATTAATTTTTGTATTTGTTTATTTGTAATTTATTTCATTTGTTTTGTTGGGACGCCTCCCCTTTTTCTGTAATATTTATGGACATTTATTTTTCGTATTTTTTTTATTGTGATATTTAAAAAAATAATAATTTATTGAGGTATTTTTTTATCCATCCATCCATCCATTTTCCTTACCACTCATTCTCACGAGGGTCACGGGCGTGCTGGCGCCTATCCCAGCTCACTCCGGGCGAGAGGGGGGTACACCCTGAACTCGTCGGCAGCCAATCACAGGGCACATAGAAAAAAACCAACCATTTGCTCTCACATTCACATCTATGAGCAATCTGGTCTTCAATTAACCTACCATGCATGTTTTGGGGATGTGGGACGAAACCGGAGTACCTGGAGAAAACCCACGCAGGCACAGGGGGAGAACATGCAAACAAAGAACATGCAGGCGAGCCCTGATTTGAACCCGGGTCTTCAGAACTGGGAGGCACACGAGCTAACCAGTCGTCCACCGTGGTGCCATTATTATTTTATTGAATAGAAATTACTGTATATATTTTTGTTATATGGGAAATGTCTTCAATGAAGGAAATACAGTACTACTATTACTACAACAACTAATCATATTTTCTTTATTGAAGACATATAAAAGTGAAAATGCAATTAATTCCAACTAATAAAACATTTATTTAAAATAATAATAATAATTTATTATATAGCACATTTCAAGGAAACCTGTGTATTTACATGTATTTTAATTTCTATAGTTATTTCCGTTTTTTATTTTTTATATTGTTTTCTTCATTAAAGTAATTAATAACACTAATACATATTTTCATTTATTTATATTTTAATTGAATATAAAAATATTATTGCTGGTATTGCAGGAGGAATGAACTAACTATAGTTTTCTCTATGCAGGCATGTCTCAGGACAGTCAACACGGCAAGTGGAGCGTATCCAGCAGCGAGGACGACGACGATGAGCTTCTTCTGTCAGGGACATCATCCAAGCCCCCTCAATTGACCGTGTCCAATCACAGCTCGCACTCTTCTTCCGTCATAGACATCGCCTCCGTAGATGAGAAACCGGAATGGTCTCCGGTTCCTATGCTCGTAGTCGGTTCTGAGGCCAGACAGCAGGCTGCAAAGAACCAGAAAAACCCTGTCAAATATGAATCCTCTCCATCTTTAGCCGGGAAGAGGAAGATGGACGTAGCAGATGGGTCCGGTTGGGCGCTCTCTGACAGCGATGATGATGAAGATGCAAAGAAGAAGAGTAACCCACCACCAGCGACGAAGGCTCCCAGTCCCAAACGCCAGAAGGTGGCAAACGTACGCCCTCCCAGCCCCCATGGACGTGTCTACTACATTGACGAGCCCGATGACTTCTTTGAGTCCAGCGTTCCCTGTCTGGATGACGTGTTCAGGTTCTACCTCAACAAGGTGACGGGCCTGGACAGGAAGTACAACAGCGGAGCGCTGCATGTCAGAGGCGAGCAGAAGTCTATCCGATGTTTGGCTAAAACTTTTAATTATTGCTGCAACAACTCAAAAGCAGAACATTATTTCAAATTGACAGTGCAGAAAATGCACATACATAAATGTATTATGCGTCAGTTACTGGTTTGGTCTGTAACTTTTCAGAAAATAGGAAAAAAATGTTTAATAGTTTTCCAAAGTAAAAGAATATGTTTAGATAAGATAAGATAATCAGTCTGCTTTCATGTAGGACTATAGAAATCTGAGAAATCTTTTCTCTTTCTTGAGAGGCTGCAATTCTGAGGATTTAGACAATTATAAATTTAACTATATCGCTAAACGATTAATCGATTATCAAAATAGTTGATGAATTTGATAATCGATTAGTTGTCAATTAATCGATTAATTTTTGCACTTGGAACAGTGAGTGACTGGTTAGCACACCTGTCTCACAGTTCTGGGGACGGGGTTCAAATCCCGGCCCCGCCTGTGTGGAGTTTGCATGTTCTCCCCGTGCCTGGGTGGGTTTTCTCCGGTTTCCTCCCACATCCCAAAAACATGCGTGGTAGGTTGATTGAGGACTCTAAATTGCCCGTTGGTGTGAATGTGAGTGCGAATGGATGTTTGTTTCTATGTGCCCTGCGATTGGCTGGCGACCGGTTCAGGGTGTACCCCGCCTCCTGCCCGAAGATAGCTGGGATAGGCTCCAGCAGCACGCGGCCCTAGTGAGGATAAGCAGTAAAGAAAATGGATGGATGGATGGAATTTTTGCACCTCTACTTATAATCCTGCTTTCTTACACAGCATAATTTTTTCAATGATCAATTGTCCTTTGTTTTCTTCCGCAGACATCCTCTCACCATTATTTGGCACTTTAAAAGAATCCGTTCAGGTGAGGATTCATCCAATTTGGCCATTAATCTTACAGATTTCTGACCATATACGATTAAAAAAAAGCCATGAAATAACAGAAGTTAAACTAAAAATAAAATAAGACGACAAATGTATTTTATCCTATAAGGCAGGCATCAACTTGATTTCAAATGGATGCCACATGCCTCACAATAAGGCAATAAAACGATGTGATGTCTCCTAGTCAATTAGCAAATAAAGATCGAAAAGTAAGGTGAAGATATATTGCGGTTATCCACCTTCATGCTAATCTAGTTAAATATAATGAAAGAAAATAATATTTTACACATCATTATTATGACTACAGTAAGGTTGGTTGAAAATGATAAAAAGAAATGTACTTAAACAAACCTTTCATTATATACATTATTTTGTCCAATTGTTATACAATTGAATAATTGTGTTATTCGAATATTATTGTATTTATTTCTATGTATTTATTAATACCTTTAAAAACGAATTATCTTTTGTTAGATTTAATAATTTCATTATACAATTTGTTTTATTAAAAAATATATTGTTTTTATTCAATTACATTATTATTACAATGTATTTGTTTTACCTTTTTTAAAATGTCATTTCATTTCTATTGAATTGAATAATTGCATTATTTAAATAAGAGTATTCCATTATTTGACCATTTTTTTAAAAATCGAAATAGAATTTTCTTTGAGTTATTTTATTTGGGTATGCTATTGTTCAACTTGTGTTTACCCTTTTCTTAAAATGTCATTTTATTTTAAATTAAGTAGAATTATTTTATTATTTAAATATTGTTACTGTATTTCTTTTCCAAACACTTTAAAATATTTTATTTTTAATTAAAATGTATTTATATTTATTATTTTTATTTATTATTTTTATTTTACATAAACATTGAAGAACATGCTCAAAAAGATTTATTTATATTTAAAAAAATATATATGATAGGAAACACATTGCAGTCCTCTGCTGATTACTGTTAAATACATCAGTATCAGTACCCTAATGCTATTCATGTCTTTTTCGCAGTTTAATTACTGCTTTGACATCGCCTGGATGGTTCAACAGTATCCCCCAGAGTTCAGGTGAGTTCGGATTAGGGTTGGGCATCGTTTGAATTTGAGCGATTCCGGTTCCGATTCCAGTTCCTTAGTTCAATTCTGGTTCCAAACAATTCTCGATTCTGATTCTTTTATGGGGCTGGGTCAAAAAGGTTTACATGGTTTAGATAAAGGGTGTCCAAATTATGAACATTAATTTTCTTAGCAGCCCGCAGCATAGACTACTAAATTGCTACGGTGAAGGTTTAGCCCAATGTTAAGTTTTTTTTTTTTGTCATCGGCACTTACGTTGGTTTGAAGACTAAAATAATTGCGAAAAACTATCAGTGCAAAAGTGTCGCCAACCGTTAACCTTGTTAGCTGCCTCAATGTTGGCATAGGCGTATTTTATTGTTTCACTCACCCAGTTGACTGAGAGTTGACTTGACTGAAGCTCCACGAGGTGAAGGCTCAGGCTCGGAGTGCGTCACATGCTACACATCGTGAAAGCATCCTTTGCACAATATAATCTTATTCAAAGTGTTGCACTGAGGCGACTGGTCATTGATTTTAATAAAGTTAAGACACACTTTTGTTTGCCGCCACCACCGTTGGGCACAAGCACGTCATCGTGCACGTTCTTCTTCGTTGGTTTACACCGCTTCTTCGTTGCTTTTCGTCACTTCTTTGTGGCTGGAGGAATCGGCATCGAAACTGTGAACCAAAATGTTTAAATTTGAACGGTTCCAGGAGAACCGGAACGTTAGTCCTGGTTCCAATCGGTTCTCGATTCTCGATACCCAACCCTAGTTCCCGTCACAATATGAAGTCGATAATGACCTTGTCTGCCATTTTATCTCTGCATATCCTCTCAGGGATCGTCCCATCCTGATTGTCCACGGAGACAAGCGGGAGGCCAAGGCTCGGCTGATGCAGCAGGCTCAGCCCTTTTCTCATGTTCGCTTCTGCCAGGTACGACGCACTGTGTTTCTTCACAATGGAAACAGGAATGACCTTTGAGCAAAAATTTGGAATTTGTTTGAGGCAAGGTGTTTATTTTTCATTTATTTGTTTATGTCAACAATGCACCCAGCATTTAAATTAAGCCCTGCGTTTACTCTTGGAAAGGCGAGTATTTGAAGAAAAAATTGGTATTATTTGAGGTTTGGTGTTTATTTGTTCATGTGGACGAAGCTAACGACAAATTCCTGAGGCATTCTGTTACAGCAGAGAGTACTATTTGAGGTAAAAATATACATTTAATTGAAGTGGGCTGTTTATTTGATCATATCGACGACACATCTGGTGATAAATCATGGTAGCAACCGTTTAAATGCAGCTCTGCTTTTATTAGGGCAGAGGCCACTCTGAGGGAAAATTTGCCATTTATTTGAGATGACGCGTTTATTTTTTCATGTCACCAATCCATGTGGCGATTCATTGAGTTGAGGTGCTGTGTTTGTTAGCATTCAAAATTAATTGATTGATCTGATTGTAATGATGATTATTTTTTACTGACAGGCCAAACTGGACATCGCTTTTGGAACACACCACACGTAAGCATGACTATTTGTACACCTTTGTGGATAACTGCAGTCTCACATCTCTTCACACAGTGACTCTAATTTGTAAATTAATTAAATGCAGGAAGATGATGCTGCTGTGGTATGAGGAGGGCTTCCGAGTCATCATCCTAACCTCCAACCTCATCCGAGCCGACTGGTATCAGAAGACACAGGGGTCAGTCCCTTTTGCCCCTCATAAGGCTTATCATAACATAACATATAACATAACATAACATACAGTGGGTACGGAAAGTTTTCAGACCCCCTTAAAATTTTCACTCTTTGTTATATTGCAGCCATTTGTTAAAATCATTTAAGTTTATTTTTTTTCCCTCATTAATATACACACGGTGGACGACTGGTTAGAGCGTCCACCTCACAGTTCTGAGGACCGGGGATCAATCCCCGGCCCCGCCTGTGTGGAGTTTGCATGTTCTCCCTGTGCCTGCGTGGGTTTTCTCCGGGCACTCCGGTTTCCTCCCACATCCCAAAAACATGCTAGGTTAATTGAAGACTCTAAATTGCCCGTAGGTGTGAATGTGAGTGCGAATGGTTGTTTGTTTGTATGTGCCCTGCGATTGGCTGGCAACCAGTTCAGGGTGTACCCCGCCTCCTGCCCGATGATAGCTAGGATAGGCTCCAGCACGCCCGCGAACCTTGTGAGGAGAAGCGGCTCAGAAAATGGATGGATGGATGAATAATGTCCACACAGCACCCCATATTGAACGAAAAAAATGTAATTGTTGAAATGTTTGATGATTTATTAAAAAAGAAAAACTGAAATATCACACAGCCATAAGTATTCAGACCCTTTGCTGTGACACTCATATATTTAACTCGGGTGCTGTCCATTTCTTCTGATCATCCTTAAGATGGTTCTACACCTTCATTGGAGTCTAGCTGTGTTTGACTATACTGATTGGACTTGATTAGGAAGCCACACCACTATCTATATAAGACCTTACAGCTCACAGTGCATGTCAGAGCAAATGAGAATCATGAGGTCAAAGGAACTGTCTGAAGAGCTCAGAGACAGAATTGTGGCAAGGGACAGATCTGGCCAAGGTTACAAAAAAATATTCTGCTGCACTTAGGGTCCTAAGAGCACAGTGGCCTCCATAATCCTGAAATGAAAGACGTTTGGGACGATCAGAACCCTTCCTATAGCTGGCCGTCTGACCAAACAGAACAAGGGGGGAGAAGAGCCTTGGTGAGAGAGGTAAAGAAGAACCAAAGATCACTGTGGCTGAGCTCCAGAGATGCAGTCAGGAGATGGGCGAAAGTTCTAGAAAGTCAACCATCACTGCAGCCCTCCACCAGTCGGGGCTTTATGGAAGAGTAGCTCGACAGAAGTCTCTCCTCAGTGCAAGACACATGAAACCCCGCGTGGAGTTTGCTAAAAAACACCTGAAGGACTGAGAAATAAGATTATCTGGTCTGATGAGACCAAGATAGAAATTGTTGGCCTTAATTTTAAGTGCCATGTGTGGAGAAAACCAGGCACTGCTCATCACTTGTCCAATATAGTCCCAACAGTGACGCATGGTGGTGGCAGCATCATGCTGTGGGTGTGTTTTTCAGTTGCAGGGACAGGGAGACTGGTTGCAATCGAAGAAAAGATGAATGCGGCCAAGTCCAGGGATATCGTGGACGAAAAACTTCTCCAGAGTGCCCAGAACCTCAGACTGGGCCGAAGGTTCACCTTCAAAAAAGACAATGACCCTAAGCACAGAGCTAAAATACCGAAGGAGTGGCTTCAGAACAACTCCGTGACTGTTTTTGAATGGCCCAGCCAGAGCCCTGACTTAAACCCAATTGGGCATCTCTGGAAAGACGTGAAAATGGATGCCCACCAACGTTCACCATCCAACCTGACAGAACTGGAGAGGATCTGGAAGGAGGAATGGCAGATGATCCCCAAATCCAGGTGTGAAAAACTTCCCAAAAAGACTCATGGCTGTGTTAGCTCAAAAGGGTGCTTCTTCTAAATACTGAGCAAAGGGTCTGAATACTTATGGCTGTGTGATATTTCAGTTTTTCTTTTGTAATAAATCTGCAAAAAACGTAAACAATTATGTTTTTTTTCTGTCAATATGGGATGCTGTGTCCATCCATCCATCCATTTTCTGAGCCGCTTCTCCTCACTAGGGTCGCGGGCGTGCTGGAGCCTATCCCAGCTATCATCGGGCAGGAAGGCGGGGTACACCCTGAACTGGTTGCCAGCCAATCACAGGGCACATTGAAACAAACAACCATTCGCACTCACAGTCATGCCTACGGGCAATTTAGAGTCTCCAATTAATGCATGTTTTTGGGATGTGGGAGGAAACCGGAGTCCCCGGAGAAAACCCACGCAGGCACGGGGAGAACATGCAAACTCCACACAGGCGAGGATGGGGATTGAACCCCGCATCTCACAACTGTGAGGCTGACGCTCTAACCAGTCGTCCACCGTGCTGCCGGGATGCTGTGTGTACATGTTAAAAAAAAAATAACTTAAATGATTTTAGCAAATCGCTGCAATATAAAAAAAAGAGTGAAAAATTTAAGTGGGTCTGAATACTTTCCGTACCCACTGTATGTGTGAGGGGCTGGATCCTTAAACACTACCCCCCCCCCTCCAGGATGTGGATGAGTCCTCTATTTCCACGGTTACCAAAAGGCAGCAGCGACACCTGCGGCGAGTCACCCACCTTTTTCAAGAGGGACCTGCTTGAATATTTGGCATCTTATCGGGCGCCCGAGCTGGATGAGTGGATTCAGCGGATCCAAGAGCACGACCTCTCGGAGACCAGGCATGTTATGTTGCATAAACGCACACACACAAGAGCAGAGGCCAATATTTGAGGAACAAGTTGGTGTTTAGATAACGTGACTTTCAGTTCAGGAGCTGTGTCTAGGAGACATAACACCTAGCGATTAATTAGGCAGTTTCACCTGTTAGTGATGAAGCCACTATTTGCAGGAAAACTAGGTGTTTAATTGAAGTTAAGCATTTACAGTATTTTTTTTTACATACTTTGATTCAGGCTGCAACTGCGTCCACCATTACAAGGATAATGCAATGAACACATTAAATAAGTATCGAAGCCATAATTTATTAATAATTATGATTATAGGGTAATGATTATGTTGTGCAATTGAATAGTATGCACAATTATTTTTATCCAATTACATAATATACTGCAACAGGGATCTCATTTGATGTGCATCCCGAGTCTGAGACGTGCAGAAATTAGCAGGGACGCATAAAGTAAGATCAATCTGCATCTTATGCCTAGCTCAGACTGGAGAATTTTAGCCCTGATATTGGCCCGATTAGCTATCATGGGCGATTTTCCAGATCGGCCCTGACTGTTTTGTCAATGGATAAACAGTATAAAAAATAGAGTAACAACTGTAATAAAAACTGCAATATAGCGGGACCACAAAGTAAGAACCATGATATAGCGGAGGATTACTTTATCTGTATTCCGTGATGATAAGTTGCAGTGTCTCATTGTTGCCGGGTTGGGACTCATTGTTTCCAAGACAAGTGCATCCTGGGACTCACATAGTTTCAAGTGTAAAATGATCTATGCTGCAATAACTGTCCTGCAGTAATGTTCTTGACAACATTTTGAAAATATGTAAGTTCAGACAAATTTGGACCAATTGTTCTGGAAGTGATTTTATGTAGCTTAGCAGCTCTGTAACCGGCAATCAATCGAGACTCTGTGCCTGTTAGAGTAGAGGCAGAGACTTGTGGAAAAATGGATTGTTTATGGGCCTATTCGCCTGTCTAAACATGTGCATAGCCTCATTTTTCTGGCTGCGCGCATTCTCCCATCCACTCAAATCTGTCATTTACTCACCTTCAAGCCAGGTACACACTCTGGGTGGAGCAACCCTAAAATATGTGCGTTCACTGTCAAATCTGGCCTTGTGTGCGAGTTGCACACATGTTGCGCACATGTTCCACGCAGTCTCCTCTGGACTTATGCATTTTCCCTCTTCTGCATTCTAGAGGCTGTAGTAAGTCTAGTGCCCCGTGAAGGCGAAACATCCTAAGCTTTCATTCAGTTAACAGCCCAGCCACGGCCTGGCGATGGCTGATTTGTGCTGACAGTGCAGGTCGCACCGGGCCCATAACGCTGATTGACTGCCCAATGGCTGTAATGTGTTGCTTCCATGTTACGCCGAGGGCCTAATGTCGACATATTCATGAATTCATTCATCTTCCGTTTCATCCTCACTAGGGTCGCGGGCGTGCTGGAGCCTATCCCAGCAATCTTCGGGCGAGAGGCGGGGTACACCCTGAACTGGTTGCCAGCCAATCGCAGGGCACATACAAACAAACAACCATACATGAACACATTCACACCGAAGGGCAATTTAGAGTCGTCAATCAACCTACCATGCATGTTTTGGGGATGTGGGAGGAAACCGGAGTACCCGGAGAAAACCCACGCAGGCACGGGGAGAACATGCAAACTCCACACAGGCGGGTACCCCGTTCCTCAGAACTGTGAGGCGGATATGCTAACTAGTAGTCCACCGTGCTGCTGTCGACATATTATATCATATTAATTGGCAAAAATATGGGCGCCAGGTGACTTTTGTTCACCGTTGTGATTGCACAGCTTTCTGCTTAAAACATGCAGCTGGCGGCTTGTTTTTTTTTGTTTTTGTTTTTTGAAAGTGCTCGCTGTTACAACAGTCATCGTAATAGCGCAATGATGAGCTAAGTTTTGAATCATTTGCTTTTATTTGCTTCTATGTCGGTCGCCAAAAAGGGACTTGCCCGCGGTCTGTGGCGCAAGGAAGGTTTAGGGCACCGCTGATCTATAGAATGGTAGGCACACCCCATTTTCTATTGCTGGACCTCCAAATATGCGGTCAGTCATAAGCACAGTATTCTGATCAAAATACTTTTCTTGGATTTATTTCACACAATTTAAAAATAGATGCTCTCCTTCAAAGTGTAGTGTGTTCGACAGAGTGTTTCGCACGTCTCACTGGTGACGACACATCCACGATGGAAGGTATTTTCATATTTAAAGTGTGCTACTTTTTGTTGTAAAACACAACATATGTATACTTATAAACTGTATTTGAATTTGTTCTGAGTGTATAAATAACTCCCATGATGAAACTCGTAAGGGATTTTGAGTCTTCACTAGGCATTGAAGGATGTGACATCTATTTAGCAGATGCAGAGATATGGACCAATCAGACCCAAGCTGTTTTCCGTATTTAAATTGGGGAGGATGAGCGATCCAATCAGAGCAAAGCTCATTTACATGTCATATAATAATGAGAAATCCAACCATCTCAAATGCCAGGCAGAAAAGACCAACTAAAATAGCTTGAAAAAGGACATTTTTGGCATTTCCAACCAAATTATCATGCTAACTAGATAAAAGCACATTAAAGATGATCACAATTAAATAATAAAACAGGGATGAAAAGGGATCTTTAAGGCCAGGCATTTACAGTATTTCACGGTCCTCAAACATGTCCATGTCTTTTATCTAGTCTATGGTCTGTGTGTGGTCAGGGTGTATCTGGTAGGCTCCACTCCTGGCAGATATGTAGGACCAGACATGGAGCGCTGGGGCCACCTGAGGCTCAGGAAGGTAACAAAAAAAAACCAACATAATTTTTGTATTCATTTTTAATGACTTTATTGATTATTGCCATCAACGTCTCTCTGTGGCTTGAAGCTGCTGTACGAGCACACCAACGGCGTCCCCGACGAGGACCAGTGGCCAGTGGTGGGCCAGTTCTCCAGCATCGGCTCCATGGGGGTGGATAAGACAAAGTGGCTGGCAGGAGAATTCCAGCGCACCCTTACCACGCTGGGAAAGGGGTCTCTTCGGCCCAACCCCCCTGTTCACTTGGTACGCTCCCGAATTTAGTAACATTATTCACTACTCACAAAAAGTCAGAGATATATTTTTTCTGGTAAAATGTCAGGATGAACCTAAAATACACTATTTGAGTGAACCTTTGAATGTCCAACTGCTCAAAGTTTCAGTACTTTTTGCTCTATTTGCTGTTTTCTAACAAGGAGCTGAACGGCAAAATTCATAGCAGGTGTTTAGTTCATGAACAGGCTTCTTGTTTGAAGCCTCCCAATCGGAAATTACTGTTCATCAATTAAGCTTCATCTTGGTCTTGTGATGTCAAAATGTGAACTCCGTGATGAAGAGGACTGTCTAAATACCATTTCAAATTGATCCAGGAAACTTCTTGGTCCATTCATGGATCAAACACCTGTTGTGAATTTTGCTGCTCCTTTTATATATCCTCCTAAGTTGTGCAAAATGTACTGAAGATTGAACAGTTGGATGTGCATTTAAAAGTTTACAGGTTGAATTAAGTTCACATGTAAAGGTTATAGGGCATTTTCGGTTCATACTGGAATTTTATCCGACAACTCAATACCCTTAGCTTTTGAGGAGTGTGTATGAATGTGGACAAATAAAGGCTTTCCCTCTACTAATAATTGATCCCTCATACATTTGGCCTTTTTGTAAATTGTTTCTTTTTACAGTTGTACCCATCAGTGGAAGATGTCAGGATGAGTTTAGAAGGTTATCCTGGTGAGTTTTTTTTTTTTTTTAAACATTTTTATTTTTAGCTTTGTTTGTTTTTATTTTTAGCATTTATTTAGAGATTGTTTTTACTTTTGAGGTATTTATTATTGCGTCTCCTCTTGTCCACAAGCTGGTGGCTCTCTTCCCTACAGCATCCAGACAGCGCAGAAGCAACTCTGGCTGCACTCCTACTTCCAGTATTTTCTCCCATCCGTATTTATTGCACCATTGTACGCCATATTGTAATAATATTGAGAATGTGTACGTTTTGTGTGTTTGTGTGTAGCCGATGGCAAGCAGATGCAACTGGTCGGACTCATGCCATGCCCCACATCAAGACTTACACGAGGGCGTCACCGGATTTCACTGAGCTAGCCTGGTTCCTCGTCACGAGGTTGGTCGATAGATGCAACTCGATGCAGAAATTTGAGGGAAAAAATAGGTGTTTATTTGTCACTAGGTTGGTAGATAGATGCAATTTGATGCAGATATTTGAGGAAAAAATCGGTGTTTATTTCAGGTGATGTGTATATTTGTTTATCAGAATCAGAATCATCTTTATTTGCCAAGTATGTCCAAAACACACAAGGAATTTGTCTCCGGTGGATGATGCACCCAGCGATGAATTGAGGCACTCCCTGTTAGCGCAAAGATAACTAAGGAAAAATGTATTTGAGATGAGGTGTCGAAATGAAGCTTTGTGTGCATCAGAGGAGAGACTACTATTTAAGGCAAAAAATAGATGTTTGTTTAAGGTGAGGCATTTACATTATTTGGATAGTGCACCCAACTATTAAGTGCTGCAGTGCATCTTGTTAGATATACACTACTGCTGCTGTGGTGGGGAAAAAAGCTTTATTCCACATACTTTGCGCCCACCTACTGGACCGAAGTGGAACAGCCTAATCAAGTTTTTTATATGGTACACATTTATAATAATTACTACCCATTATTACAGTGCCAACCTGTCCAAAGCAGCGTGGGGGGCTTCGGAGAAGAAGAACACACAGGTGATGATTCGATCCTATGAGCTCGGCGTCCTCTACATGCCCTCAGCCTTTGTGAGAACATACACATGCACACATGCGCACTTGTGTTAATGTTAATGCTAAAATGTGGTAAAGCGGGTGACTGTTGTCTCCTTGCAGAACATGAAGACATTCCCAGTGAGGAAAAACCCATTTCCCGTCTCATCGTCGTCCTCCGGTTTCCTAGTGCCATTTGACCTACCCCCAACGTGCTACACACCTAAAGGTACATACAGAATATGTATAATTTATCCATTCATCATCCATTTTCTATAGGGCTCGTCTTTATTATTGTGGCGGGTGAGCTGGAGCCTATCAGCTGAATTTGACATGGTACACGCCAGCCAATAGCAGGGCATATACACAGTGCCGTGAAAAGTATTGGTCACCTTCTAGAATTCTTATATATTTGCAGTTTCCCCTCTTTATTTAAGATAATCAAATAAAGGTAACTATCAGACCAATATAACCCAAGTGAACTTAAAATGCTGTTTTTAAATGGTGATTTATTTTTTAAGGGGAAAAAAAAAACTATTCAAAGTTACCTGGCTCTGTGTGGAAAACGTAATAACTCTCCTCATTAAATCATGAATTAATTGTGGCTAATCACAATATTTGGTTAATTTTCACTGATCACACCCAAGCATGATTCCCTCCAGATCTGTTCAATAAAGAAATCACGTAAACAGAATCTGTCCCGACAAAATCGAGTTGGACAAAAGATCTAAAAACGCTGCAACAAAATGACACGATCCACAGAAATTCCAGAACAGTCGAGAAATAAAGTAATTGACATCTATCTGTCTGGAAAGCGTTACAAAAGCCATTTCTAAAGCTTTAGGATTCCAGCGAACCATAGGGAGAGCCATTATCCTCACATGGTGGTGAACCTTCTCAGTGGCCGGCCTACAAAGACTACACCAAAGAACAGCAATGACTCATTCAGGAGGCCACAAAGGAACTCAGGACAACTTCTAAAGAACTGCAGGCCTCCCTTGCCTAAGTTAAGGTCAGTGTTCATGACACAATAAGGAAGAGACTGGGCAAAAACGGCATCCATGGCAGAGTTTCAAGGCGAAAACCACTGCTGACCAAAAAGAACATAAAGGCTCATCTTACTGACAACTTGCTGTGATTGATGGAACCATGAATTCTGCTATTTCACAGAAAATCCTGAAGGAAAATGTTCAGCCATCAGTTTGTGACTTCAAGCTGAAACGCACTTGGGTTCTGCAGCAGGATAACAATCCAAAACACACCAGCAAGTCAACTCCTGAATGGCTTAAAAAACTAAATGAAGGTTTTGGAGTGGCCTAGTCAAAGTCCAGATTTGAATCCGATGGTGTTCTGGTTCTTGTCTTCCCCTTGTTTCGTACACACCTGCTCCTGAGAGCATATTCACCACCTGTGCCTCGTCATCCTAATTACCCCTTGCATTTAACCTCGTGTCTCATTCTTTCTAGTCGCCAGTTCGTTGTACCTTGTCGTCGCGTTCCAGCATTCCTTGTTTCCACGTCACAGACTCACTGTAAGACTAGACCCTGTTCCAATTATCGACCTCACCTTTTTGCCTCACGTCTTTGGATACTGTTGCCTTTTTTGGATTGCCTGCCTCAGTACCGACCTCTGCCGTATATTAAACCTTTCTTTTTGAAACTGTCCATTTGTTTTGGAGTCGTGCATTTTTTGGTCCTATCCTCTGTTCTGCTCATGACAGAACGAACTGGCCATAACATGGACACAGCAGACTCAGACCCTGGTGCGCAAAGCCCTTCAATCGCAGGGTCAACGCCTCTCAAAGCAGGATGAGCAGCTTGCTGCCCTCCACCTTCATCTAGAGGGACCGTCAGAGCATCAGGACAAAATGATGAGACAGGTGGCCTCACAGTTTGAAGTTCTAATGAATATGGTTCATTAGTGTGCTTCGTAGTTCCAAATCAGTTCGACCAAGACGAATGGCTTGGCAAAAATTTACCATAAGGCGCACTTAAAAGTCTTACATTTTCTACAAAATGGACGGTGCGCCTTATGTGTGCACCGAGTTCCAAAATCTGTAAATGTTGTTGTGTGACTTTAATGAGCATTCCGCTTGACTCACTGGGAGCATTTCCTGCTGACACGCTGCTTATATAGAGAAAAGGCGGACGTGACTGAGGACAGCATGCGGACGTTAAAGGGGGAAGGGTACACATGAAAGAGGACGCTAAAGGCACGCCCCCAGTAGGTATAAAGCGCAGATATGTGCATTGTGCAAAAAAACATCAGTTTGGCTAAGGACCCCCGAAAATGGCACCTACGAAGAGACACTTATGAAGCACAGTTTAAACTGCAAGCTATCAGTTACGCGGAGGAACATGGGAATCGAGCAGCCGCGAGAGAATTCAAGATCAATTAATCCATGTTTCGTAAGTGGAGGAAGCAGGAAAACGAGCTTCGCCAAGTCAAGAAGACGAAGCGGAGTTTCCGCGGAAACAAGGCGAACATTCGAACATTTTCAAGGAGGTCCATATTGGTGCTTTCGTTTTATGAAACTGCGCCATCTATCCATCTATCGCCGGGCGAGTTACGCCACCATATGTGAATGGATTGTGGATGCCTGGGCTCAGGTATCTGCTTTGACTGCTGTCCGAGCTTTTACGAAAGCCGGCATCATTGCTGAACAGCCATCCGGCAACGAGATTGACTCCGACAATGACGAGAGGGAACCCGGCATGTTTAATCGAGAACTTGCCCAGCTGTTTATTTCGGATACAAAAGATGAGGACTTTGATGGATTTGTGGATTAGGATTGATAAAAAAATAACGTGAGATTGTTAAATACTTCAATAAAGTTTTGCTCCTGCTGCCTTATTAAAAACATACGCTAGCATGCATGCTAGCGTATGTTTTAAGATGGCGTATGTTTTACCATGCCTGTCCCCATAATATATTGCGCCTTATGTATGTGTTAAATACAGAAATAGACCCGTAACTGAGACTGCGCCTTTGGTGCGCCTTATGGTTGTGAAAATACGGTACATTCTCTCTCTCCCTCACACACACACACACACACACACACAGACAAAACCATGCTTTGAATTATTTTCAAGTGAGATACTCTACTGACACCCTACACCCTGGATTGGTCGTCAGTCAGTCACAGGCTAACTGTTAGATGTACATTTTACCATCCATCAATTTTCTCCATATTATGCTGTTAAGAGTCACAGGTGAGCTGGAGTCTATCTTGATTGACTTGGATTGAATGGTGACTATATAGACTGGATTGGTCAGCAGTCATGGTCCAATAGTTAAATGTACATTTTGCTATCCAATCATTGTCTCCTGCTTATCCTGTCCAGGGTCATTGGTGTGCTGGTGTCTATCCGACTTTGGGTGAGAGGACTAGTCGCCACCCAATCACAGGGCACATATAGACACTTACATTCACACCTATGGGCAAGTTAGAGTCTTAAAATGCATGTTTTGGAATGTAGAATGTAGGAGGAAGCCAGAGTACCAGCAGTAAACCCACGCAAGCAAGGGCAATAATAATTCAGTAATTCAAACTCCACCAAACTGGAACCCAGATATAAATTCCCAACCTCAGAACTGTGAAGCAGACATGCAAATCATTCTGCCGAAATCATTTATATACATACTGAAATATTCCATTAGAATTTGTGTGTGTATTCCATATTATAAAACATGTTTTTAAATAAAATAATGCTCATTTTTCCCTTTACCCACAGATGAACCTTGGATCTGGAACATTCCGTATAGCCAGGCTCCAGACACACACGGCAACATTTGGGTTCCCTCCTAAAAAGTGCACACTTAGAATTTGTAATTATTATTATTGTGCTTATAACTGTCACATTTGTCTTTTTTATGCCATTTTCATATTTTTTTTTACAGTAGAGACAATAAAATATCGCGTTAGCTTGTTACATGACATCTGCCTTGATTTGGTGCTTACCTATATACAGAAACATATCAGTAGTGAACATTTATAATAATCAGATTAGAAGGAACGAAGGAAGGGATAAAAATAGGAAGGGAGGGAGGAACTAAGGATGGGTGGAAGGAAGGAAGGAAGGCTCTAGGGCTGCACGATAATGGAAAAAAAAAATACAATTTAGCATTTTGAAAAATAAAAATTTTGCAATTGTCTTTCACTCTGCAATCTATATTGCGATGTTAAAAACATGCATCATAACATACACATAATGTGAAAACCAGAACACATTTATTTTTTTCCCTGTAGAAAAACTAAGCTCAGTAGCACACAAAAGTATACGGAGTCATTTGTATGAAGTCTACCTGTAGTTAAATGAAATGCACTGTAGTATTGAGCAATAGTCCAGCCAGACATGACATTAAAATAATTTGTACTGTAGTGTCATTACCACATTCCTAACACTATTCATTTGTTTTTAATCAATGTTATTTTACACCAATGTTTGAACACATGCATTAGTATTTCTATATTTGAGTGCATTAGTTTAAGCAAAAATTATTGTGTATACTTGGTTTGTCCCTTCAATACTGCAGTGGCTCTCACCGCTCCCCCTAAGTGTAATACATACATACAACATACTGTACATTCATGCGTCACATTCTGGAGAGAGATACAGGAAATGCAGGTGTGTAATTGTTTCCTGTGGCCTCATTAATAGTTATCATACAAAAAAAATAAGTATATACCACTTTGGGCTGCTCCGTGTGTGTTCTTTGATGGGTTATAATTTACCGTAACATCAGTGCTAATCTTATTAGCATGTCCAACCAGGTCCCTCTGCTGGTCACTTATTAAGATTACAGTTGACTGACTGCATAGCAATAAACATTGTGATGACGAGGTTCAAAGGATGTATTGAGCGGCCCTAGGATTCCTTTCTCTTTTCACATCATCCCTCCCTCCCTTCCATATATTGTTTCCTTCATCCTTTTTCCCTTTCATACATCCTTGTTTCTTTCCTTTCATCCATCTGTCCTTCTTTCTTTCCTTTCACACCATCCTACCTCTCTTCCATCCCTTTTTCAGAATCATCTTTATTTGATAAGTATGTCAAAAACACATGGAATATGTCTCCGGTGGACAAATGTGTTTGTGACAAATTAGTTTCCTCCCTTAATCAACCCTTGTTACCTTCTTTCCTTCATCCTTTCTTCTTTTAATGCCATCCTTGTTTCTTTTCTTCCATCCTTCCCTTCATACATCCATATTGCTTTCTTTCCTTCATTTCATTAATACCTCTTTACTTCATCCCTTGCATACATCTTTGTTTCCTTCCAGCGTCCCTTGTTTACTTCCTTCTTTTAAAACCAATCTTCCGACAATCCCTCCCTTCTTGAAGAAGTTAATTTCAGGTGTATAGCTACTTTTAACGCGAACCCTTTGACTGCATGGTTTGTGGTTGGCATTGCGCAGCGCCGCAAACTCGTGCGCTCCCGCGGCTGGGCGGGGCTTCGGTGTATTTAATAATCACGTGACGTCAACTAGTCAGACGAGACACAGACAGGCGAACATGGAGACCAACGCCACCATTCTGCGCGTCAAAAGAAAGCGGGGCACCGACCCCGCGGACGCCCTGCTGCTTGCCTGTAAGCGCATCCGACCGGAGACGAGCCAGGCTCCCGGCGAGACGGCAGCGGAGCCCGGCGAGGTCGACGTGGAGAAGTCTGTGTTCAAACTCGTGGCCACTGTAGCGACACAGGTAAGATGGCCGCGATGTGTGTCGGCTAGCCAGCTCGTACCCGGCTAGCGTCAACACGACGTACGCGAAAAACGCTCAAAGACCACGTTAAACTCCCCTAGCACGACTATTTTCTACGTAACGTCTTCAAGAGTCAAATTGACGACTCGACCATTAACACCATTCGCATGTGGTGGAATGAGCGCGGTCACTTTAACTTTTATCGGGAAGGGCTTTTGAGTTTTGACACAGGCAGTTTTGATTCGCAAACGTGGGCAATATTTGCTCCACCTCCTGTTTCAATTAGCCATTGACAAGGTGGGGAGCGGGCAGCGCGTGAACCCAGGTGTATCCGGCCTCTCACCCCCAAAGTTGGCTGAGATAGCCGCCAGCGCACCCGCTACCATGGTGGATATGCGGTTCAGAAAATGGATGGTTTGATGTTGCTGTACGTTAGCCTCAAAATACTGGCATTTCCCAATTGTTGCCACAAACGCAGCCCACACTGGTAGCCAACTATAGCAGCGACAGCTATATAGTTCTTTATGATTGTCTACGTCACAGGTGTCAAACTGGTGGCCCGGAGGCCAGATCCGGCCCGACACATCATTTTATGTGGCCCGTGAAAGCAAATCAAAATTGCTCATTGTGTTCTGGTGTAATACCATTTAGATATTTGCAAGCATTTTTTTGTTACCAATCCCCCTTTGAAAAGAAATTTAGTAGTTGAAAAACATGTTTTTAAAGGCTTCTGATTTCAAAACTGGCTATTCATCAATGTGTTGTGTATACTGTATGTGATTACAGTATAGGAGGCGGTCTTTCATTTACAACTCCAATTCCAATAAAGTTGGGACGTTGTGTTAAACACAAATAAAAACAGAATACAATGATTTGCAAATCATGTTCAACGTATATTTAATTGAATACAAAGAAAAGATATTTCATGTTTAAACTGAAACTTTGTTTTTAGCAAATAATCATTAACTTAGAATTTAATGGCTGCAACACGTTCCAAAAAAGCTGGGACAGGTGGCAAAAAAGACTGAGAAAGTTGAGGATTTCTCATCAAACACCAGTTTGGAACATCCCACAGGTGAACAGGCTAATTGGAAACCGGTGGGTGCCATGATTGGTATAAAAGGAGCTTCTGAATTGGTCAGTCATTCACAAGCAATGATGGGGCGAGGTTCACCTCTTTGTGAAAAAGTGCGTGAGAAAATAGTCCCCAACAGTTTAAGGACAATGTTCCTCAATGTACAATTGCAAGGAATTTAGGGGATTCATTAGCCACGGTCAATGTCAACAAAAGGTTCAGAGAATCAGGAGAAATCACTGCATGTAAGTGGCAAGGCCGAAAACCAACATTGAATGCCCGTGACCTTCGATCCCACAGGCGGCACTCAATCAAAAACCGACATCATGTAAAGGATATCGCCATATAGGCTCAGGAACACTTCAGAAAACCAATGTCAGTAAATACAGTTCGGCGCTACATCCATAAGTGCAACTTGAAACTACTATGCAAAGCAAAAGCCTTTTATCAACAACACCCAGAATGGCTGCCAGTTTCTCTCGGCCCGAGCTCATCTAAGATGGACTGATGAAAAGTGTTCTGTGGTCCGACGAGTCCACATTTCAAATTGTTTTGGGAAATTGTGGACATTGTGTCCTCCGGGCCAAAGAGGAAACGAACCATTCACACCGATTTTATCAGGCTGATCGGTATCGGCTGATATTTAGCGTTTTATGCTGATCGGCTTTGTCATAATTTGCAGATCCGATGAATGACGTCATTGGCCACACAATGAAAAAAAGGTTACTGTAGCTTTGTCACAAAATTGCAACCCAAATTGATGTGCACATCTCTTATGCTCCCTTTCCTATCTGAGAATATCAGAGAGAAAAAAGAGGGATTTCATTACATTTTCCTCTTAATATGCGCTCAGTGCCGAAACAGCTGAACGTAGCTTAATGTTACATAACTGCGACCATTTGTCGTCAGAATTAATGGGGACGTCTACTTACACCCACTTCAACATCTGAAAATTCATCCTCTGAAAAGATCAGAACGAAATCCCAAATATTTTGGATGTTATAGAATTTTTTTTTTTTTTTATATCACTAACAGGCCTTGGAGGAGGCCTTGAATAGTGAAAATGTACCAATACATATGTACTTTTTTAACATTAGACATGCCATATTTGAATGAAAGTACATGTTTTTCACAACCCCTAGGTACCAGTAAACGTTTACAAGGTAGATTTTCATTTGACTTATGTATAATGCACTCTATCACAAAATGTTTTTTAAAAAAAAAATCATGAATTTCGGTACATGGGGAAATTTTTTTTTTAAATGTTTCACAAAAAATAAACAAATGACAAAAATATTAGATAAAAATTCACAATTAGTTGGAAAAATATTAAAATATCAAATTAATAAAATACTAAATTTGTAAAAATGCAAAATAGAGTACATTAAATTATTTAATGAAAAATACACAGTAGCAAAGAATGAAATATGACTAAAATGACTGGCAAAAATAAAACTATTTAATAAAAGTACACAAATTAGATGAGAAAAAATACAAAAATTGGATCTAAAACTTCAAAAAGTACAAAATAGATGAAAAATAAAACTCACAAATAGAAGTAAAAATACACTTCAGAAAAACATTTAAGAGAAAAAATTAACAAAAACAGATGAAAACATGGATTAAAATAATGAAATCTTGGATAAAAAGGTACAAATATTAGGTGAAAAATACACAGCTATGAGAAAAGTATTAACAAAAAAAACCAAGAAAAATATTAGACAAAAAATACACAGGAAAAATGAAAATGGTAGATGAATGGCAGATGTCAGCTTTACAAATGTCACGGATGCACCATGGCTCACATGTCGTCTCTTCCGATGTTCAGGACACTCCGGTGCAGACGGAGGTCCGCCAGGCTGTGGCTCGGCCCCGCGTGGCCCACGCCCTCCGGCCCTCCGCCAACAGCTTCCAGCGCATCTTCGGCGACCTGCGCAGCGCCAAGTTGGGCGTCCGAGGTGAGGAGCGCTACCGGATCCTCTCCAGCCACCGCGCACCCACCAGCCTTGCACCCCCAGCCCGCACACAAAGACGCCAGGGGGGCGATGATGCAGAGGAGGCGGCAGTGGAAGAGGAGGAGAAAGACTCTCTGAAACGTGAGAAGTGTTTGGGTCTCGTGGAAGTCCAGGTGGTTGATCTCCTGCACGAAGATCTACCGGAACAGGACAAATCTCTCAGCAAGGTGAGAGGAAGTCATTTTGGGTGAATTCTTCTCCAATAAAAAGCGGGAAGGACGGGTGATATGATCTAAAAAAACGGTTTTGTTTAGGTGTCGGTATTACTACATGAAATGTGTCAGGGAGTCAAAACATTCGATACTGTGGCACAATCTCATGAGAACCAAAGCTTTAATGCTCAGAATATTTCCAAAAATACACAAATCAGTTTAAAAGGTACTTTGGGGGGGGGGGGATTATACGGAAAATTACACAAATTATATCAAAGTACAAATTAAATAGGGAAATAAACAAAGGGCTTGTTAGACAAAAACAATACAGAAATATGCAATATGAAAAGTAAATAGCTGGATAAATACACCAATATTAAGGGAAAAAAATACACATTTAAAAGTAAACAAATACAAGCGGGTAAAATACAAAAAAATGAATAACAATTTAGAATTAGACAAGACAAATGCACAAGGAAATTTTAATGTACAGATATAGGAAAAAATATTGCAATTATTACAATTCCTATGTTTTTGTTGTATACTGTAGACATTTGGGTTTCATATCAAAATATAAATGAGAAAAGTACAGAATTCCAGCTTTCATGGTATTTACATCTAGATGTGTTAAACAACTTCGGACAGACAACCTTTTGTTTGAAGCCACCCACTTTGCAAGTGAGCAAAGGTATTGGAACAGACATTATTAAATTAGTGAATAACATTTAATATTTGGTGGCATAATCCTTAATTGCAATAACTGCATCAAGCCTGCGACCCATTGACTAATGATGGGATGATGATGCCTCAAGGAGTGTATTGACACACTACACAAACTGTGTCGGCACTGTATTGACACTTGGTTGACCACTCAATAACCCTGACAGTAGTTCTAAAATCATTGCAAGTAAATAAAATGAAAATAAGATGGGGAAAGCTTACATGCTGGAAACCCAACATCAGCCTGTGAAATATTTAATCGCTAGTCCTTAAAATATGATCTCATCATTGTATAATTTCATTTGCTCAATTTGTTTGCCGAGTTGTTTAAGAGTTTAAAATTTGCTTAAAACCTTGTTTGTGTAAATGCTAAAATAAGTTGGGATGTAAAATATAGCAAATTTGTCTTAATAAAATTCAGCGTTAAAACCTTTAACTTATGTATGGGATTTTGATAACTTAAGTGTTCAATCATATGAAATAAAAGACTAAAAATTGTTTCATGTATTTTTATTATTATTATTATTATATATTTTATTTATTTTATTATATTTATTATTATTATTTTATTGAGGAACAAAAGTTTTTGAAGTGTCTTTGTTCCAAGGTGATTTCTCCTTAGACACCAAGGGCCTCATGTACAAGGCTACTAAAACGTGTATGCTCAAATCCAGAAAACGTTGTACGCACAAAAATATCCAGATGTATGAATCTGTGCGTATGCATGAATCAAAGTACATTTCCTTCGTACATTCCAATCAACATGGAAATGAGCGCTCATTCTGAAATTGCTCAATGAAGTAGCCTCATCCACTTGCTTGTTAGGAACTGCAAGCCAAATTTTGTATTTTTTTGACAACTTCAACATACCTGGGGTACTCACGAGTATCTGCCAATTCTTCATTGCCGTGCCGAGCTCTATAATGCCTCGACATTGATGAAGTGCTCTTATTGATGTAAGATGGCTCTGTGGAGCAGAGCCGACACTTCACCAACAATAAAATAGTTAATTTATCTGAAAACAATTAAAACCTCTTACCAGAAAAAGAGTACAAATATGTTAATTAAAAAACTTAACAGTGAACAATGTCCAAAGGAGAAAAAGATTTATCTTATTTGGTGTCAAAAGATCAAAATGATTCCAGACTGTGCAAAACTTCTAGGAACGATCCATGAAGTCAGTGGAACAAGGTGAGGGCAAGCAAAACTGCAACATGACGATGCAGTTTGTTTCCTGATAAACACAATTTGGCACGGCACATCCAAACGACACACTTCCTGTATCGGTCACATGATTATTTTTTACTTTTTATTTGTATTTTATTTTTAAATGCGATTCACGCACCAATACGGGGTTTCACTCTTGTGCGCTCGAGACCAATGCTGACACACCAGTGTTGTTCGTCCCATCACTACCATTGACTTCACCAGACTGTTGCATTCTTCATTTGAAATGCTTTTCTAGGCCTTTACTGCAGCCTCTTTCAGTTCTTGTTTCTTTCTGGGGGTTTCTCCCTTCAGTCTGCCCTTGAGGAGGTAAAATGCATGCTCTATTTGGTTAAAGTCCGGTGATTGACTTTGCCATTAAGACCTTCCACTTTTCCCCTGATGAAGTCTTTTGTTGTGTTGGTGGTGTGTTTTGGGTCAATGTCTTGTTGCATGATGAAGCTTCTCATGATTAGTTTGGATGCTTTTTTCTGTAAATTGCCAGACAAAATTGTTCGTTCTTTCATTCATTCATTCTGCTGCTACTATCATGAGCTACATCATCAATAAAGACTAGTGAGCCTGTTCCAGAAGCAGCCATGCAAGCCCCAGGCCATGACATTACCTCCACTGTGCTTCACAGATGAGCTTGTGTGTTTTGGATCATAAGCAGATAATTTCTTTCTCCATACTTTGGCCTTTCCATCACTTTGGTAGAGGCTAATCTGGGTCTCAACAGTCCAGAAAGCCTTGTTCTAAAACCTTTGTGGCTCATCTCTACTAGTGTGGAAAATCCACTCTGGCCTTCCGATTCTTTTTGGTGATGAGTGGTTTGCATCTTGTGGTATGGCCTGTATATTTCTTTTATCGAAGTCTTCCTTGAACAGTGGCTTGTGATACCCTCAACTTGCCCTGTGGAGGTTGGCAGTGATGTCACTGTTGTCTTTGGCGTTTCTTCACACATGACCCTGTTGCAGCCATACAATTCCAAGTTAATGATTATTTGCTAAAAACAAAGTTTATCAGTTTGAACATTAAATCTTCTCTTTGTAGTGTATGCAATTAAATATAGGTCGGACATGATTTGCAAATCCTTGTATTCTGTTTTTATTTGTTTAAGACAACGTCCCAACTTCATTGGGGAAAAATACAGGTTACATTAAGGTTACATTACATTACATTATTACCAAAATATTACAAAAAAATACACAAATGAGATATTAAAATGCAATTGAAACCAGACTGATTGGTTGACGTCACGTGATATGTAAGAGGGTTCTTCATTTGTCTCGTTACATGGAAGAAAAAAAATCAAACGCGCTAGACTTTTCATTTTGGTGTTGTAGGGCCACTACAGAGAGGATATTCAAACTCCCAAGTGCATTAAAGAAGCCATTGTAATTTGCTGGATGTGTTTTTAGACAGAATCATCAGACCCCGACGCGATCCTCTGCAACAACACCAAGATGCTGCGAGAGCGCCTCTGCATCCATGACCGGCAGCAGCAACGCTGGCCACATGAGAATGACGACGGCGACTACGTGTATGACCTCTACTACCAGGAAACTGCCACGACTGGATGGATCCATGACATCCTGTCCGTCAGGGCCTACGCAGACCACACACAACTGGTAGTCTATCTGTGTGTGTGTGTGTGTGTGTGTGTGTGTGTGTGTGAGAGAGAGAGGAAAAAAGTGGGTAGAAAGAGGTAGAGCTAGATATGAACGCATTGTCAACTCCGGAGTGAGGAATTTGACATCATCAGGTTGCCGAGGTGGAGGCCGATGAGGTGTACGACGACGAGGATGATGAGAATGAGGAAGACAACTGGAGGAATGACTACCCCGAAGACGAGAGTGACCACGCTGACAGTGAAGACGGCGACAGAGCGGAACGCTATGGACGTACGTCTTCTCAGTTTGTCACTTTACGGAACCTCCCAATTTCAAAAGCATTTGTCCCATTTTAACTCGCGTCCATTAAAAACAGTCATGGACTGTACACTCACGTTTGAACTTTCTTCTTTTACTGCTTCCTGCAGAAAGAATTTGAGACAATTGCCTCATTTAACTGCTTTTCTTTCACATGAACTGCCATTGTCAGGAAAAATACACATTAGACAAAATGCAAGAATATATGGAACAATTTGTATATATATGTTTTTTTAAGAAATACAAAAAATAGAAAAACAGGACAAAAATGGAATTGGGAACACAAAAGCATTTGGCCGTTAACCGCTGTCAAACACAAAAGCTTAATTTTGACAGTACAAGTGAGAGTTGTGTACAATGTGTCGCAAAAAGCGAAATCGCTCAAGTGACAGCTTACCATGAGTGTCCATTTTCCCACTGACTCATCTGCGTTTTGTTTTGCAGACTGCTGGGATGAGGATGAGGACGAGGACGAGGACGAGGACGCCTCTCACTGCCGCAGGAGCTGGCATCGCTACCAGAGAGACCAGCTGCAACAGCTCAGTCACCAAGACGGCCCGCAGGACCTCGACAAAGACAAATACGACTCGGACTGACTCCAGAACCGCCATCTTTCCCAGTTCCTCCTGTAGCCCACACGGCGGGTCTCCTTTCTATTTTCTTTAAGTACATTTGTGTGCCTGTGTTTGGTGTGCGTTGCTGTTGGCGTGCGGTCAGTTGCGTATGTGTTTTGTATACTGTAACGTGTGCAGTTGTGTTGCGGGACCGACAGTTTGGGGGCTCATCAATTTTGGCCCACATTTTGTTTGTTGAAGTTGAGTGTTACAACAGAAAGAATGCTTGCTGGATGTTATTTTTGTAAATATGTGTATAACAGATTTTAAAATAAATGTTTAAAGCACTCATTGATTTTGCTTCTGCTTGTAAAATGACAATTTGCTCCTTAGATGTCAAATAAAAAAATGTGGCAAACTCCAGGCCCCCGCCACATCCTTTGTTGCCCACTAAAGCAAATTGTCTAAGTTTCTTCCTAAAACATATTTCTCATTTTACAGATTACATTTTTCTTTCTCTGTACCAAATCCCTTATATATTGATCTGATTTATGCTTGACTATTTTCCGTGACTTCTGATTTCAGATTAAAAATTGTATGGGCAATTGTAATGTATATACAATATGTAAGAGGTGCTTATACATTTGTGATTTCCAGAGACTTATAACAGCTCTATTTTTGATTGGCCCACAATGTAAATGAATGAACAAGGCACAGTGAAAATCAAGTACTCTTTAATAAAGTCATATCATGAATTACTCATAATGCAAATTCTCCTAAAATGGTACAAATATCAACATGATAAATCAAGGCTTTTTTAAAGGTGAGTGGGCCATATACTGTTAGGTCCGCCAAAGATAAAGTTGGTTAATACACTTTGGAGGAACTGTATAAAGAAAATCGTCAACCTACAAATGCTCATGCTGTATGAATAATTTTACAATAAAAACATCAGATTTTTTTTTTTTTAGAACAATTCATTTCAAATAAACGGAAGTTTTTTATCTAAAACCCCCAAATTTTGTTTGTACTGTAAAAGATTTTCAGCCCCCATGACAAATAGCTTTTTCTTTGGTTTGATGAATTTAAAAAAAAAAACTTTGAGATGCATACATTTTGCTTTTGTCTAAAACAAAATGTATTTGCTTTTCATCTTAAATATTTGTTATCCAATTTACTTAAAAAAATATATTTTTGTTTTTGTTTCAAACAAATGTAAAATTAAAAAAAAACTTTGTGGAGAGATAAAAACAAAACCAAAAATCCAAAGTGTTTCCGATAATCTAGGGAAAAAAGTCAATACATATTTTTAAGCGGACAGCAACAATAAGATATATATGATCAAATAATATAATACTTTATATATATATATATATATATATATATATATATATATAGTTCCTATTGTGTTTGTAGAACTTCCATCAAACACTGTGGTGGGCCCTTTATGTCCCAATGTTAAAATGTGTTAAAACACTGCATGATTTCTGTCAGGCACACTGTATTGACCCGACTGAATCCTCAAAACTCGTCGCCCAGGCCACAAAGGCAATTACGTGACAAGAACTTTAACGTAGGATCAGCGAACACTGAAAAGAAAACCACATGATGAAGTTGCAAGGCAAGTCGGTGACATCGGGTAATTCAATAAAAGAAGAAACGCAAGTGCACCATTTTCCCGCTTGACTCCACAGAAGTAGTCGTGCGTACATACAAGTGACAAAAGACCTTCCTTTTTTTTTCTCCCGTCATCCATTGCAGCGCTGCTGGTGTCGTGTCTTTAGTCACTCTTGTCCGTTTCGGTGAGGACGCAGAAGCAAGTGTACTGAGTGCAATGGGTCAGAGAACCTGCACACACAAACCACATTCAACAAAGGAGTCAGCAATTGTACATTTTTACTTTTACTATTCTAAAAATGTCATTTAGTTGAACATATTCATTTCAACGCCGCGCCATTGAACAGCATAAGCGGAAAATGGTGGCATGGATGGAATTAATTCAAAACAATATTTGAATATTTTTAATCCTAATAAAAAAATATTAAAAACTGTCATTGATTATGTCTGAATTCTTTTAATGTGATTCCCATTGTGCATTTGGCAGCTATTTTAACTAATAATGGAAAATCCCTACAGACTACGTTTTTGGTACCAAAAACAAATATTTCGTTTAAAAAGTCAAAAAACGAATTCATTTGTTAAAATGCTAAAAATATTTGTCCATTAATTTAGTTGTGAAATATTATTTGAAATAATTTGCATTTAACCTATTGCTACAGAAACAACTTTACATTTCTATTTATCTATTCATATTGAATTGAATTTTCAAATTTTCTGTAATTTAGTTTTTTTTTTCTGCACCCAAAATTTCCATGACTGAAATATAACTTAAACCAAAATTAACTACTAAACTAAAACTATCTACTACCCCTAATAACAACACTAAAATCTGATGTAAGACGAAGATTATAAAGTGGAGTACAGTATAATTATAAATAATAAAATGCATTTAATTTTTTAATACATTAAATAAAAATAAAAAAATATTTAAAAAATGAATGTAAATCAATTCATTTGTTTCTCATTTTAAATACATTTAAAACGTATTACTTAAAAGGGTTAAAACGTGACACTTTGAACTCCTTTTAGCTATTTTCATCCTTTTTGCATTGCAGTTTTTCTACCCGAGAACAAACGCTGGAGTTTCAATAATTCATGCCTAAATGGGCTGCAGTAGAAAAAGCAAAATGAAGAGTGAAACAAAACTGCAGCTGAATCTGTAAAGGTCAGGCGGTGCAACTGACGCAGCAGCTTGGTGATGACCGGCGGGCGCTTGGACTCCGGCAGGTAGACGCCCAGGAAGTAGACGGGCACCCCCGACAGGGCGATGGCGATGCCGATCAGGGAGTTGAGCGTGTCGCTGTAGAGCGGCACGGCCACCAGGAACACGGCGCACATGCAGAACACCACCGGGTAAAACAGGCTTAGCTGCACAACACGCACACAAACAAACAAAACACACTAAAAATATGAGAAATGTCATTCAACAGCAGACTACAACCCATTTGTCCTTCGACTTCAGCGACTGTGAGGATCTGGGATTCATTATCCTTCAAAACCAATTGGGTCCCTACCTTGACAGAACAAGAAAACTTACTGTTTGTCCCAGGTGGGAGTAAGTCACAAGCAAGTCTCAAGTCATAACCTTCAAGTCTCAAGCAAGTCCCAAGTCACTGTGGGGGAGGGGGGGAATAATAATTTAAAATATAAAATAAAATCAAAAATCAAAATCAAGCAAGTCAAGTCGAGTCGCCACTAACTTTCAAGCACGTCGCACATTATTATTATACAATCTTGCTCCAGTCACAAAATATATTGGAGTGCTAATAATTTTTTCTTTTTCCACAAATCATAACAACAATAAATTAAAAAAAGTATTCACACCTTATAAAAGTTATATGAACAAAAACTGAGATTATGACTGAATTTAGTGCACTGAATTGTTGTAAAGTTGTATTTCAAACTCAATTTAATGCAACTTTATTTCTGAACAAAACTATGCTGTGTACTTTGTGACAGCCTCGGAACTCCTATGTTTCTCAAGAGAACATCATTAAACAAAAGCAAGACCGTCTTCTGTTGGTCCAGTATAATTAGATGTGATTAATTAATTGAGGGAATAATACATGACCTAAAAATGTTGCCATCCTTCAAAAAAAAAAAAAAAAAAAAAAAAAAAAAAAAAGTAATGTGGACAAAATCTAATTAAATCAGTCAGTTTGGTTTATTTATTTAGAAGCACTGACTCTGGACAATTGTCATAAGGTTAAATGTTATGTTTCATATGCTGTGATCTCAAATTTGAAAACATAGTGCATGCAGCTTTATCACAGAGCCGAGACAACTGATGACATTTTGATGGTGACACGACAAAAAACATGTTCAGCAGTCTATCCATCCATCCATTGTCCGTATTTGGGCGAGAGGCGGGCTACCCCCTGAACTGGTCGCCAGCCAATCACAGAGGTTCAGTAGTATGAAAATTATATTCACAGGTAGTTACTCACCGTTTGTACTGTACTTGCGAATGGTGGAACGCACTTTTGTCAACTTTTTTATCGCCGTGATCGTAATTGTTTTTATTTTTTTTTAAGGTCCCGTATTTTGGCTATTTAGACCTCCATAGAGTGACTCTCTAACATGGACTTAGTATAAAAGGGTCAATTTCATTTAAAAATACATCTTGGTTTTGTCGTAGAAGTGTCCAGAAAAGGTCCGTCTGATAACTACATCGGGATGACCCAGTTTTGTATCTCCTTTTTCCATATTTGGCTAAAACCCAACACCCCCTTCTCCTTTGATTGGTTGCCTCCGTGTAGAAGACCCACGTATAAGAGCAGACGTGTTTGTTATGCTTTATGTCTTCCCTAGTGACGTACAGTCCCCTCCAAATGTATTGGAACGACAAGGTCAATTCCTTTGTTTTAGTTGTACACTGAAGACATTTGGGTTTCAGATCAAAAGATGAATATGAGACAAAAGTTCAGCATTCCAGCTTTTATTTCATGGTATTTACATCTAGATGTGTTAAACAACTCAGGACAGAGCACCTTTTGTTGAAAACCACCCACTTTTCAAGTGAGCAAAAGTATTGGAACATGTCATGTCATGTCACTGATGGCTGTTTCTAGCTGCTCAGGTGTTGCCTTTAGATTGATTGGTTAAACATAAGCTATTGCTTGTTTTTGGTTTTGGGTTCCACTTGTGAAAACTGCATTTGCTGTTAAGCAAACATGAAGACCAGAGCGCTGTCTATGGGAGAAAAGCAAACCATTTTGAAGCTGAGAGAAGAAGGAAAATCGATCAGAGCTATTGCACAAACATTGGGCATAGCCAATCCAACAATTTGGAATGTCCTGAAAAAGAAAGACTACTGGTGTACTGAGCAACAGTTATCGAACAGGTCGGCCAGCTGTATCAACAGCAGTTGATGACAGAAACATTGCGAGCGCTGTGAAGAAACACCCAAAGACAACAGTCAGTGACATCACTGCCAACCTCCACAGGGCAAGGTGCGGGTATCACAATCCACTGTTCAAGGAAGACTTCGATAAAAGAAATATACAGGCCACACCACAAAATGCAAACCACTCATCAGCAAAAACAATTGGAAGGCCAGAGTGGATTTTTCAAAGTAGTAGAGATGGGCCACAAAGGATTTGGAACAAAGTTTTCTGGACTGTTGAGACCCAGATTAGCCTCTACCAAAGTGATGGAAAGGCCAAAGTATGGAGAAAGAAAGGATCTGCTAATGATGCAAAACACACAAGCTCATCTGTGAAGCATAGTGGAGGAAATGTCATGGCCTGGGGCTTGCATGGCTGCTTCTGGAACGGGCTCACAAGTCTTTATTGATGATGTAGCTCATGATAGTAGCAGCAAAATGAATGAATGGACCATTTTGTCTGGCAATTTACAGAAAAATGCATCCAAACTAATCATGAGAAGCTTCATCATGCAACAAGACATTGACCTAAAACACACCACCAACACAACAATGGACTGCATCAGGGGCAAAAGTGGAAGGTCTTAGACTGGCCAAGTCAATCACCGGACCTTAACCAAACAGAGCATGCATTTTACCTCAAGGGGAGATTGAAGGGAGAACCCCCAGAAAGAAACAAGAACTGAAAGAGGCTGCAGTAAAGGCCTGGTAAAGCATTTCAAATGAAAAATACAACGGTCTGGTGAAGTCAATGGGTCGCAGGCTTGATGCACTTATTGTAAATAAGGGTTATGCCACCAAATATTAAATGCTATTCACTTTAAGTTAATTTAATAATGTCCCTTCCACCGGCACGGTGAGTGACTGGTTCGCACATCTGCCTCACAGTTCTGGGATCCGGGGTTCAAATCCCGGCCCCGCTTGTGTGGAGTTTGCATGTTCTCCCCCTGCCTGCGTGGGTTTTCTCCGGGCACTCCGGTTTCCTCCCACATCCCCAAAACAAGCATGGTAGGTTGATTGAAGACTCTAAATTTCCCGCAGGTGTGACTGTGAGTGCGAATGGTTGTTTGTTTGTATGTGCCCTGCGATTGGCTGGCAACCAGTTCAGGGTGTACCCCGCCTCCGGCCCGATGACAGCTGGGATAGGCTCCAGCATTCCCGCGACCCTTGTGTGGATAAGCGGCTCAGAGAATGGACGGTTAGGACGGGCAGAGTGCTGACGTGACTTGAATTTACTTTGAAGCACACTTAAAGTTTCAAGTAGCTTGGTTGAGAATTGCAACAGCTAAACCGCCGACGAGAAACATGTACTGATTTTACATTTGAACCTTAGCTATTTTTGTATCTTTTAGATTGATTGCAATATTCTTGTCATATTTTGTTCTGATGGTTAGCGACAGTAGCGGTGCTTACTTTGAGCGGTCTGTGCCGCTGCGGTTCCTTCCACCTCAGGTAGATCTGTCCTGCGATGGACAAGCCCATGAAGAACCAGTAGCTGAAGCTGTAGTAATTGATGAGCTGGAACACGTCTTCCACCGTCAAGTAGATCAGCGACATTACGCACTGCACACAACATACTTCCCATCATATCATTTTATCCTTTATTTTTTTAAGCAAATCAGTTCAAAATTGTGATGCTTGAGCGCTGGCCAGAAACATGTACGGAATTGTTCTGAGCTAATTGATTCTACTTTGAACTCTTTTGTTATGATGTCCTTCAACTAACTTCCTTGACAGAACAACAATCGTTCAATGTTTGATGCACATCGGTTTAAAATTGTGATGCCTGAGTGCCGACTGGAAAGTTAGCTACCTTACCTTGAGCACCTCAGTTATGATATCCTCGTGAGAGCAAGAATCGTTTCTGTCTGAAGCAGACCGTTTCAAAACGACGACGCTAGAGCGCCGACTAGAAACATGAACTGATATGTCCTTCAGCTACCTTGAGTATCGCGCTTCCAATATCCTTCGAGTATTCTTGCCTTGACCAAAAAAGAAACCCTTACTGTTTTCAGCAAATTGGTGATGATTAGCGCACCGACCAGAAATTTCAAGGAGAATAGAAAAAAGTGGTGTATGTTTGCCTACGTTGAAGATGAGCGCGGGGATTGGCGTGAATCTCTGCGTGTGGATCATGGACAGAGCGTCGGGAAGGTGACCCTCACGGGAACCCACAAAGAACAGCCTGCACACACAAACACGGCGGATGCGACAACAGGACACAGAAAATGGAGCATAAATATGTTTTTCAAGCTACCTGGATGCGGCAATGATGGAAGCGTTGAGGCCGCCGTAGCAGGACAGCGCCACGGCGATGGGGATGATCCAACTCATCACGCCTAACGTGTGATCTGCAAATGTCTGAATGTCACAGAACAAGAATCCCTTATTGTTTCAATCAGATCAGTCAGGGAGGGTAGAGTGCCGACTAATGTGACCTTTGACATCAGCTTTGCTTTGACATAACAAAAATGGGATTTTTGAATTTAGTTTGAAGCACATTTACAATTTGAAGATGAGCTGAGAACTGTTATGGCTCGAGCGCTGACTAGAAATGTTATAGGAGTCATTTGACCTTGGCCCTTTACTCACTATACCTTTCCTCTGCTACCATGAGCACCTAATGTATGATATCATTCAAATCTAGTCGGGTTGTTGACTTCACAGAAGAATACCTGAATGTTCGAAGCGGCTCCATTCAAAACGATGGCGGCTTGAGCGACAACGTGAAACGTACTGTATTGATTTGTTCTTTCATCTCATCGGGCTTCAGCATCTTGGATTTTAATAGAATTTAAAATCGATTAAGTTCTTGCCCCGGCGCCGCCTGTGTGAACTTTGCATGTTCTCAAAAAGATGTGTGGTAGGTTAATTGAGGACTCTAAATTGCCCGTAGGTGTGCATGTGAGCGCGAATTGTTGTTTGTTTATATGTGCCCTGCAATTGGCTGGCGACCAAAGTCACCTGGGATAGGCTCCAGCATGCCCGCGACCCTAGTGAGGATAAGCGGTACAGAAAATGGATGGATGGATGGCATTTGGCTTGACAGCAGGGATCGACGAACATTTTTGCTCACCAGCCACTGCGGCTCGTGGTTTCCCAGAGTTACTTGCCACTCAGCATTTTTACTAGCCACAGTTTTGTTGTTAATTCATATGATTAAAGCTAGATTCGATTTAAGTAACACTGTAGCTGTTGTCAAAATATGCAATAAATCAAATTACAACTAAATACATTAGTTGGGATGATTGAAATGGTTTTTAAATGAAGGCATTAAATTGTGAATTTATGGGCCCTGTTACATTGTGCATGGCAGTAGGAAGTAAGTGGGATGCTGTATAGTAGTCTTCTATTAATTGGCGTTATGTGAGAGACAATTATTGGGGTCGTGCTGTTCCTAAAATGAATTGTTACTGTATTACTACAGTATTTATTCACAGACACTCCACATACTTTATTTTTACGAGGTTTCATGTTCCATTGTCTCGTATTGATGTTTCCGACTTGTCAGTGAAGGCATCATGATTTTCTTGTGTTTCTTGAACGTAACCCATATATATCCCTTATAGAAATGTTTTGGCTCCCATGACCCTTGTGGGGATAAGCGGCTCAGACAATGGATGGATAGTTTGCAAAGATGCAAATTACACGACGGTAAAACACTCAAAAACGCTCTGTATCACTCGCCTGACGAGTGCTTCACTCTCTGCTCACTCGGCCAGCGTGATCGGGGGAGGAATGCGTGTGCCAGAGGACTCAGGAGGAGGATTTAATAAATCTGCAAAAATTTCAACAATTCAGTTTTTTTTTCTGTCAATATGGGGTGCTGGGTGTACATTAGTGAAGAGAGGGGGGGAAAAAAAGAACTTAAATGATTTCAGCAAATGGCTGCAATATAACAAAGAGTGAAACATTTAAGGGGGTCTGAATATTTTCCGTACCCACTGTAAAGCCATGCTTGCCAGAGCAAGAAAATCGCTTACTCTATGGCACAAGTGTCAAACTCATTGTAACTATGCAATAATATTTGGGGATCACACATTTGTATGGGTTCATAGTAAGGATGTTCAATACCACTTGTTTTCGGACTGATACCAGTACAAGTATTCAGTCCTAAATACTCACTGATACCAATACAACGAGTACTTTTGACATATAAGATTCCAATTCACACAATGACAGATAATTGTGAACAAAGATCTTTCTTTCTGACCCATATAATGATTCACTGATGTGTCAAAGGTCGCAGTGTAGTGCCAACTACTGCTGTGTAGCACTTTGTCAGATTTGTAATTTTTTTTCCTTCTGTTTTTAGTATCTGTGGCTGGTATCTGCAGGCTTCGCAAGTACCCTGTACCTTGAAATGAGGCCGGTATCGGCCCGATGCCGACACCTGGTATCGGTACTCGCCCATCCCTAGTTCAGTCATAACGGCCCTCCGAGGTAAACCATACCTACGAAAAAAATGAGTTTGACACCCCTGCTCTATGGGGTGGATTGGTTCAAAACGGTGACGGCTCAAGCGCCGGCTAGAAACAAGTAGTGATTTAGTTTTCCCTTACCACAGCCACCGCGTCACTCGCCAATACGGCGCTCATGTCCAGCACAGCGTAGTAAGCTACGTTGGTGAGGATGTAGATGGTGGTGACGATGGGCATGGAGATGGCGATGGCCAGAGGAAGGTTCCTGGAATACAGAGGCTGACAGTCCCGTGAGTCCGACTAAAAAGTCACTTAAAAGAGAGAAAAAGGCAAACCTTTCGGGGTCTTTCATCTCCTCGGTGACAAAGTTGAGCGTGTCCCAGCCTGAGTAGGAGAAGAGCGCCGAATAGAGCGCCAGAGCGATGTTGCCGGGGTCAGTGGAGGAGCCCTGGAAGGCCGACTCAAAGTTGCCGGTGGAACCTGACCAAGAGACACACGTTTACACTTTTGGCTTTGATGGTGGTCATTTTTCATTGGATTATTTGGTTTCATCTAACATTTTATTTTGCCAGAATTGTGGTTTTTTTTTTTTTAATCAATTTTGCCTAACATTTTGTAAAAGTTGTTTGATATTTGGTTTCCCCTAATAATGTTGCATTGTTGGACTTTTTTATATTTTTTACGTATACGTATTTTTTATCCTAATATTGATTTATTTGTCGTAATAGCTCACATGTATACTTTTTGTAAAATAATTGATATTTGTGTCTAATATAGGTGTATTTTTTGTCATGATATTTTTTCATTATTTGCCTGATTATTTTCCCAGTTTGATTTTTCCTACACTTTTATCTTATTTTTTAAATTTAGTTTTTACTTTAATATTTATGCATTTTTCATCTAATAGTTATGTATTTTGTCATAGATCTTTGTATTCTCTTATACTGTTGTATTTTTTACATTGTTAAATATTTCTATTTATAATTTCTTTGTTTTCCCTGTTTTGCATTTTTAAAATGTTTGTTTTGTCTTGTTTTTTCCCTCAATATACATATACTGTATATTCTGTTATATTTGTCATTTTTTAATCCCCTAATTTTGTATCTTTGTCAGATTATTTTGTAATATTTTAATATTGTTTGTTGAACGTGTGGTATTTCTTCTATTTGTGCATTTTTTAAATATTTTCATGAATCTTTTTAAATTTTAAATACATTTTTTGCCATTTTTAAAATGAATAGTATGTCTATTTTCCATTGAATAATTCTATTTTTGAAGTTTTTGAATGTTTCGTATTTTATTTTTAAACTATTTTTTCCTAATATTTTTTCTTTTAAATAATTCTGTATTTTACTATGTATTCCTATTTATCTATTTTTCACAATGTGTATTCTTGTCTGATGTATGGTATTTTTCTAGTATTTTTGTATTTTCATTTATTTTAAACATATTTTTGGTTATATTTTTGAATTTTTCATTTTGTTTTAAAATATATTTTAAGATTATCATATATTTCTATTATTATTTTAAGAAATCTAAGTTGTATTTTTGTCATACTTGTGCATGTTTTGTGTATTTTTTTTCCTAATTATGTATTTTTGTTTAATATTTTGTATTGTTTGTCAAAATGCTCAAAAATGTATTTTGTGTATGTGCTATTCTTTTCGAATACAGTATGATTTTGTGTGGTATTTGTGTATTTTTGTAATAATATTTTTTAATGTTATGTCCTATTTTATCCCTAATACTGTATTTTGCAATTTGTTTTTGTTTCTCATATTTAATGTCATTATTTTTTGTCTTATTCATCTAACATTTTTGTCACCTTTTTCCAATAGTTTAGTATTTTTTTAGTACTTTCTAATATTTATTTTAAATCTAAGATTCGACTATTTTTGTTGTAATGTTAACTATTTAGTTGGTTCACCCTGGCACAACTTGACGACGCCTGTGACAATGACGACGATGAGGGCGGCCACCTTGGCGTAGGTGAACAGGTCCTGCATGCGGGTGCCCCACTTCACGTAGGCCGAGTTGATGAAGGTTAGCAGGCCTGAAGTGGAAACACACAAACACACGCGCACAGGACATTGAGTGGATGATGTCATCACTATATTAACCAGTGGCGAGCAGTCAGGACCAGCGAGGACATAAACCAGGTCGCGATGAAGGCCTGGGTACCAAATGATGACCGACTGCTATGAAGCGAGCGTCCAGTGTACGCACATATGCAGGCGGCGGCGATGAGGCGCGAGGAGGCGTAGGGCGGCTCGCACGTGGGGAAGAGCGGCTGCACCAGGTAGTTGGCGAAGGTGATGGCGATGACGGCCTGGCTGGTGGGCTCGATGATCAGCAGGCTGGTCCACAGGCGGACGAAGGCCAAGAAGCCGCCGAACGACTCCAGGATGTACGCGTACGACGCCCCCGACTTGGTGACGGTGGTGCCCAGCTCCGCGTAGCACAGCGCGCCCACCACCGAAAAGAGGCCGCCTGCCGCCCAGATGACCAGCGACAGCCCGTAGGAGGCGCTGTAGAAGAGCACGCCCTTGGGCGACACGAAGATGCCCGAGCCGATCATGTTGCCCACGATGAGGCTGACGCCGTTCAGCAGGGAGATCTCCTTCTTCAGCTGCATGCTCTCCTTGGGGAGCGCCGTCGCAGCCGTCGCGCCGCTACCCGACGTCGGCTTGGAGGCGTCCTGCTCCGACATGTTGGCGCCGGCCAGGGTCAGCTGAGGGTCAGCGGTGGCGACCTCTTCGTGGAGCTGTGGGACACGCGGCGGGATAGAACAGGAAATGGAACTCATCGTGGCGTAGCAACAAAGCGCTACGTAGGATCAACTCCAAAAGTGTCAGTTGCTTTTTTCGGAGGCTAACCGTGGAACAGGAAGTCAAGAATCAGTGAGTGAGCACTTTAGCGTCTCCCATCTGTCTATACGGCAGTGATTCCCAACCAATGGGAAATAGTCCAATTTCACTTCATTGTCCCCCCCAAAAAACACATTTATTTACAACAAATAATGTAGTTCTTCTATCCATGGTTACTTACGAGTTCAATTCATTCCATGATCAAGCTTGTACCTCAATTTAATCACACAGTGGGGCAAAAAAGTATTTAATCAGCCACCAATTGTGCAAGTTCTCCCACTTAAAAAGATGAGAGAGGCCTGTTATTTTCATCATCGGTATGAGCGACAAAATGAGGGGAAGAAAAATCCAGAAAATCACAGTCAGATTTTTAAAGTATGATCAGATTATGGTAGAAATTAAGTATTTGGTCAATAACAAAAGTTCATTTCAATACTTTGTTATATACCCTTTACAGGCAATGACAGAGGTCAAACGTTTTCTGGAAGTCTTCACAAGGTTTTCGCACACTGTTGCCGGTATTTTGGCCCATTCCTCCATGCAGATCTCCTCGAGAGCAGTGATGTTTTGGGGGCTGTCGCTGGGCAACACAGACTTTCAACCTTCCGCCAAAGATTTTCCTATGGGGTTGAGATCTGGAGACTGGCTAGGCCACTCCACGACCTTGAAATGCTTCTTACAAAGCCAGTCCTTCGTTGCCCGGGCAGTGTGTTTGGGATCATTGTCATGCTGAAAGACCCAGCCACGTTTCATCTTCAATGCCCTTGCTGATGGAAGGAGGTTTTCACTCAAAATCGCACGATACACGGCCCCATTCAATCTTTCCTTTACACCGATCAGTCGTCCTGGTCCCTTTGCAGAAAAACCGCCCCAAAGCATGATGTTTCCACCCCCATGCTTCACAGTAGATGCGGTGTTCTTTGGATGCAACTCAGCATTCCTTCTTCCTCCAAACACAACAAGTTGAGTTTTTACCAAAAAGTTCTATTTTGGTTTCACCTGACCATATGACATTCTCCCTATCCTCTTCTGGATCATCCAAATGCTCTCTAGCAAACTTCAGACGGGCCTGGACATGTACTGGCTTAAGCAGGGGGGACACATCTGGCACTGCAGGATTTGAGTCCCTGGCGGTGTAGTGTGTTACTGATGGTAGCCTTTGTTACTTTGGTCTCAACTCTCTGCAAGTCATTCATTAGGTCCTCCCGTGTGGTTCTGGGATTTTTGCTTACCGTTCTTGTGATCATTTTGACCCCACGGGGTGAGCTCTTGCGTGGAGCCCCAGATCGAGGGAGATTATCAGTGGTCTTTTATGTCTTCCATTTTCTAATAATTGCTCCCACAGTTGATTTCTTCACACCAAGCTGCTTAGCTATTGCACATTCAGTCTTCCCAGCTTGGTGCAGGTCTACAGTTTTGTTTCTGGGGTCCTTTGACAGATCTTTGGTCTTGGCCCTAGTGGAGTTTGGAGTGTGACTGTTTGAGGTTGTGGACAGGTCTCTTTTATACTGATAATGAGTTCAAACAGGTGCCATTAATACAGGTAACGAGTGGAGGACAGAGGAGCCTCGTAAAGAAGGAAGTCACAGGTCTGTGAGAGCCAGAAGTCTTGCTTCTTTGTAGGTGACCAAATACTTACTTTCTGTCATAATTTGCTAATAAATAAATAAATCAGACAATGTAATTTTCTGGATTTTTTTTTCTCATTATGATCATAGTTTGAGGTATATTCATTATTTAAACTTTCAATAGAAGCAGTCTAAACATTTTGGGGGTGTCTGAAAATATGAATAAAAGTAAGACAGAAATACCCAAATAGTATAGTAGGAAAAAAAGGATCTACTGTACAACTGTTTTACTTTTTTATGATAAGAATAGAAAGGGATTTTTTTTTTTTTGGACATAGCCTTGGTATAGTCAGGTGTGTTTTGCTTTTTCTTTGGATTTGTGAACATGTAACTCTACTATCTTACTGGGAGGTAGCATTAGCATAGCAATATCGTGGTACAGATGATCAACTCCACACGTCTTTTTCTTATCGCATGTATCTTTGTTCGACGCAAGCTCACCATGATGCAGGGTCAGCGTAGCAAAAACACACTCCATAGGTTCAACTTCACAAGTGTCATTGCTTTTTCTTTGGATTTTTATTTTTTTTGTGATGGAGGGAGGTTTCACTTCTTGTACTACATAGTCAATAAATAAGACACGTTTTCCCAGCGCAAGATCATCACAGATTGCGTCACCAAAGGAGCATGTCTCTGTAAAGTGGAACCTCATCACTGGATAAGTTTGTCACACGGGCGTGTAACAAGAAGCAAGTCGAGGTCACGCGGCGTTGTGTAACACTCGCAAAAAACACACAAGCTGTGTCTTGTCTTTAAGAAACAAATGGGTTGGTCCATGGAGTCTTTTACCATTGATAACCTAAAATATTTGAAAAACAGATTATCTATATTTCATAAAACAACGTGATTTAAAAAAATAGATTTTACAAAATATTTGTAGTTTTTTTTTTATTATTCGTCATTTATATTATTTATTGTTATTTAAACAGCGCTGGACCCCAGACCAGGCAGGAGAGGCCACATCCTTAGTAAACATCACAAAAATTAATTGACCTCATTCATTTGTGTTTGATTGAGGGAAATATGTCCTGTCTCTTTAAAAAAAACATTTAAAAAAAAATTAAATTGATATATTTTCATCAAACATTTAATATTTTAAAACTATACAATACTTTTTACGTAGTAATTGTTCAATTATTTTTTCAATTAATCAATACTTTGTTTTATTTAAAGGACTGACATTATGTAGGAGAATCCACAGCTGTAGCAAACATGATCTAAATCAAATAAATACATTGAAATTATTAACGTTTTTTTAGACATAAAATAATTTGCTTTTGAGCAAGAAAAATGTGTCATGTCTCTTTAAGAACGCAATAAAGACCCACAAGACAACCTCATATCTTGCGCGTCTGTCATCGTAGATAACCAAAAATATGGTCAAAATCCGATTATCTCTTATATCCCCCCCCCCCTCTTCCCAAAATGTATTCCTTTAAAAGTACTTTTTTTCAGTCAATATGTATAATTAATCACTCATTTTCAAACATATTTCAAACACTGGCACCATGTTGGACCAGCAACAGGCTCAGTAAACATGACCTACATCGTACCTTATTAGGGTCTGTGACAATGGCAAATGTCATAAAAAGCAATATATGGGGCGAATTACATTGTACGAACGTTTTTCTTGCTATAAATCCCTTTGAAGTAGGTAACATGGGAGAGGGGGGGGGGGGGGGGGGGGCTTTTCTGATACAGCCCGTTTTGCCTTGAGCTCATCTTCGGTGGCATTTATCAACAACATCATTTTTATTTCATGATTGCATGTTTTTGTATTCGTTCTTATAAGCAGGAACTCGACGAAAGGGTTTCTTTAACAAAAGCCGGCGTCCACTTTTTTTTAAAAAACAAAAACAAAACAAAAAAAACAGGAAGAGCAAAGATTCCGTTAATCATAGCTTCAACTCCGCCCCACACTTTCAAAATAAAGCACGAAGCACGGCAAAGGATGACTATTAGTTCAACAAGATGCAGAATCAAATGTTTTACTTTGTAACTCGAATTTTTAGAGCCCCGCGGACCTCCAGTGTCACCACGGCTGACTTGACGCGGCCAGGAGCGAGACTGAATTCCCGCTTTTGTCCCCCCCCATCCACGAAATTCACCCAAAACGAGGCCATTGTGGGTGTTTGTAAAAGGCCCGCCGTGTGTGCGTCCCGCTGGTACCTGAGCGGACCTCCTCCAACTGAATCGCGTCTGACAGCCGGCGTCCAGAGATCAGAGTGCATCAACGGCAGCACCTGGAAACAACTGGGCTGCCTGCCGCCACTCTGTGACGTCACCGCGTAACGTTCCGCCAGGGACACGTTCCACTCGTGACAATGTCATCCATCCATTCTCTGAACCGCTTCATTACTTTTAATATTGTTAGTAAGTACATGCCATATTTTTCTAATAAAAATATGTGTGTTAGTAAGTACATGCCACATTTTTCTAATAAAAATATTTTATACCATTGAGGACAAGCGGTTCAGAAAATGGATGGATGGAGGGACAGAGCAAAGATTTGTTTTAAATGGTCGATGGGGCAGTCACAATTGAGATCTATATCGAACTCCGCCCGGCAACATGTGACAATTCATAGTGCTGCGCCTGCTTGATGGCATAAGACAAATTACTTTTGTTTAAAAAAACAAAAACAAAAAACAAAAAAAACGCTGAATGCATAAAGTACAATTTTAAAAATAATATACGATTTTAATAATGAATTTTACATCACAAATATTAGATTGGAAACTAAATTAAATATATAGATATATTAATAAAATATTACATTAAAAATAGTTGGCTCTGAGGCAGTTGTGATTGAGTCCTTTGAACTCTGCCAGGTAAACAAAGCAACAACTTTACATTGCTGGCTCTGCTTGATTGCTATTAAAAATATATATATAATATAAAAAAGGCATTCATTTAAATGAAAAATGATATTAAGAAATGAAATACAATTAACAAGTTGAGAAAATATAGTCAAAATATTTGATAGCAAAATAGTTAATTTAAAAATGTAATAAAACAGTCCAAATTATATTGAAATCGTAATAACATTTGGCCACACAGAGAGTAACATGAGATGCTGGTAACGCTTTGGGGGATGTAGACAAAATGGGTGAGGACGTGCTCCTTGCCAGAACTCTGCCCATCAAAAACAAACCGAGGATCCTATTGACGTTTAATATTTGACCCCGTTATGATGGCTATGTGTATGAATCCTGGGTTCTGTGTGTCTGCATGTTTAAAACACACAGACTGAGTGAATGAATATACAGTATTGCGTTAGATAGCTGCTACTACCATGTGAAGAAAAGGTAAGTAATTAGAGTGGGCCTGCAATGGTCAAGGGTGCCATGCGTTGGCATTCATCGTAATTATAACGCTGGTGAAAAGTGTCACAGGCGGTGGCAAAAGATTGTGTTGGCACCCACTTATGCCATTTTGCACTCGAAATTTGCTCTTCAGGTCACATTCAGGTGACTTGCGTGTGCTCCTGAAGTTAGGGGTTAGTTTTATCACAGCATGTCCGCTGTAACTGACAGTGTAGATAAAGTGGAAGGTAAAAATAACATACACTAAAGTTCACTCAGAGGTTGTTATGTCAGCAAAGTCAGTGACAATTCCTGGAAGCAAGATCAACTTTTATCCTTTGTGATAAACAGAATGTGACAGCGCCACACTTTCATGAGTGTTTTTAATAAACAAAAAGATTTTATTTTTTAACTCCGTTTAATGTACATACAACAACAACAACAACAACTAATATACACAACAACCTGAATGACAATACAGTTCAGAATACAGAAAAAAAGTGCAAATATCACAGTAGCTAAGATTTCACTTGGTTGGTGATGGGTCACATTGATTTCAACATAAAACCAGTATTTGACTTAAATGACCACTTTAACGTGTGTAGTTTATACAAGTCTGAACATTACTTTTTAACGTATCCCTCCTTTTATTTTGGTGGCTTAAATTGACCCTTTTTAAAATAAAAAAAAACAAACAAACAAACAAAAAAACCCTTGCAAAATAAAAACTTCTGTTGGGCTTATTTTTGTTCTTTTCTGCTTTTTTCATGTTTAAATAAACATGTAGTGGATGAAACTGACTCTTGAACATTTTGGGTGTGCCAAAGAAACAAAATAAGAGGGTTAATTTAAAGCAGATGACATAAATGAGAACTTCCTGTAACGGAATGTGTCATGTGAAAAACACTTGTTTGTTTTGATATTTGAACAACATGTACTCTCAAAATCTGCTCCACTTCGTGGCATGATCATCATTCCTTCAAAACAATTTTGTGCTATCATAATAATGAGTGATGAATAATGAGGAGGCTAACATTTAACAATTCACATTATTTTCCTCCCTTTTAATGGAGAATCAACTTTTGTGCCTACTTCCCCCCCATTTCCTCAAATAGTGGCCTCTGCACCTGAAATAGACACATCCAGTGACGCCAATAGCACAGACCATAATTACCTTCACATTAACATCTGAGACCAATGGTCTTAACCACAACTAACTGCAGAGAAGATGTGACATCGCTAAAGCTCAAATTGGCTTGGACTTTGAAGTGTTGCTTTTCGCATAACCAGTTCAAAAATGACCTGAAAAGAAGTAGTGATTGCGGGGGGAAAAGATGTTGGTTCTGGCCGGCCATGCTTCATGGCTAGTCGTCAAACCTTTAGCCATCCTCACATCTACCAACAAGTAAAGTCGAATCCTAAACCGTTTTGCAATTTAGCAGTCTGTCTATTTAGTGTACATGGTTCAAATTTGGTATCCATCGGACGAATTCACTTGGACAAGTTTGTCTTTCAAGGACATCTGGAAAACAATTAATTTGGTCACTCGCACCAAAATGGCTGACCACCTGTCTTTTTTGGGGCATGGAATCTTAAGATATTAAAATATTAAGGTATGTCTACTGAGCTACATGAAACTAGCATGAAATTAGGGTGCTGAATTTTTTTCAAAGCATTCTGTGCACTTTTTTGAGTCTGATCAAAATGACTGCTTAACCATAACGGCAGAATGCCCGTATCTTTTCAGGCATGGTTTCTTGAGACTTTTTGTGTGGGTCTACTTGTGATAGACATGCCTAGCAAATGTCATGTTGCCAAGTAAATCTGCTTTTGGGGCAGAATTTTCTAAATATGCTGGATGGTGCCATTGAGCCTAAAAAAAATCTAGAGGCGATTTATGTGGCCCTGAGAATAGTATTTACAAAACAATTTCAAATGGGGCCTTTGTAGTGCATGCTCTCCAATATGAAACTAAAGGCATCCACTCAATAAATGCTAAGCACTCTCTGCAGTCTAGTAAATAGTCTCCAGTTACTATGTGAGGGAATAGGGTATTTCTTTCCAACAGGTAAGCATGTACAGTATCTGCAAATTGTGCTAAAAAATGATACAAAACAAAAATGCCTTTGTGAGAGATGAAAAAAAGAGACATACTCTTTGTTGGCCGGTGACAATATTTCACGCAGGAAAAGTTGACAGACAACTGAACAAAACAGCATTTCTCACACAAGGATGTCATACAAAAACATAGAAAATCGAAAGTGCTACTTGAAATTATTATTTTTTTTTTTTACACAATATATATATAAAAAAAAAAAACTAAGATTAGCCAAGGTCTAAAGCAGAAACAGTTTGTAGTTCACCAAACATCCATTCATCCATTTTAACAGTGAAAAGGAAATATCAGTGCAGTAACCTTTGCTGTAAATAAAGCTTAATAATTATTTTCCAGATTACAGTAAAAAATGCTGATTGTTTAAAAAAAAAAAAGAATAATAAAAAAAAAAATAAAAAAATAAAAATCTACAACTAGAGCCAGTCTAGATGTTCTAGAAAGGGAGAGATCTAGCCTCGGGCCGGCGTGGAGGCTTTATTTACCTGAGTGATGATCGTCTACAGTACAGCGGGGGAGGCGTCAATAACTCGGACAAAGCGGCTCCAGAGGTTCCTGACTGATGGTGGACGGCGACGCGAGCACATGACAAACATTGGCGGGTGAGTCTTTGATCCTCATCGTGTGCTTGCGCATCCATTCCAGCATGAAAAACCTCAGCATCAGCAGGAAGCCTGCAGAGAACATGCCACGTTTGGGCCATTACAGGACTTAAAGTAACATTTCATAGGAAAAAGGTTAAAGTGTGACGATAACCCAAGAACAAGATATAAGTTGCCCATCTGTTTAGCAGACGTGATTAAAATTTGATAGAAACTAGACAATATCTCGAGGACAAGTTTGTCTTCAAGTACAGTGGGCAATGGCCAAAACGAACCTAAAATGGCTGAGCTGCTGTCTCTTTTCGGGCATGAGTGCTTGACACTGTTTTGCTGGTCTTCTCATGATTAGCATGCCTACCAAATTTCATGTTGTTAAGCAAAACCAATTTTGTATGCTGAATTATGAAAACTTTCTGTAGCGCTATCTGGCAAATTTTCCCTTCTGGCCAAAACATCCCTAAAATTGACTTTTCAAAACAAAATGGCTGATCCCCTGTGTGTTTTAGAGTACAGACTTTTATGGGTCTATCATGACAGACATGCCTTCTTAAGGGTGCAGGACGTGGGAGCAGTATCACATCCCGGTTGACTATATTGAGTCGGACCTCCAGTGATAAGCTTGAACAAATGCCGTATCACTCACCCCCCTTTCATGCAATACCTTGGAAGGAATTAAGGATGCAGGAGATGAAGAGGATAAAGTCCGAAAAAGGTCCAAAGTCGAGGAAGGCGAGACCCCAGGTGGTGCCAAACAGACAGCTGAGGCCCCAGATACTGAGGAAGGCCACGTGGTTCTTCCGCCAATCGTCCCTGGTGCGAATCTCCCGGTAGACCAGGAAAAGCATCAGCAAGCCCACTGACACCAGAAAGGCCAGCACCATGGTGTTGGTGAGGTAGTGAGCCAGCAAGGCCTTGGAGTTGGACTTCATCCAGCACCTGGAAACACAATAAGAGATATGAACTCATAACGGAAGCCTATGAACCCCCCCCAAAAACTGTACATTCTAGTCCCATCTCCCCATCCATTTTTTTAATACCACTAATCTTACTCTGGCTCTATGCCAGGCTGCAGTGGTGTTTAGAGAAGACGAAAATGGCTGGCTTCATACGTGCCATCCATTTACAGCTTGGAAGCGGATGGTGCACATCTACTGTTCTGAAGGGAGTCTCCAATGACATCACAAAAAAGTCACGAGATTTGTTGCTATTGCTAATTGTTATGTTTAGTTTGACAGTAAACCTAAGCTGGGAGAGGCAGTAAACAGATTGAAGCCTCTTTTTTGAAGAATTGTTCAATATCTGCCATATTGTGATACATGTTCAGTTTGCTGCCACCATACAGCACTATCTCAAGTCATTGCAAAAAACCCGTAAGTAATGTCACTCGTATCTCAAGGCAATACTGTATACATATATACCGTATTTCATATTTTTGGACATTCATGAAACAAAGCTTACATCTTGAAAGGGTTGTCGTTGTCCTGGCTTGACATCACTTCCCTCAGCCCATAGATGTCACCAACCCCAGCCAGGATAATGATGGGAATGGCAGGAAGGACTGAAATGTGATTATGCAGCATTTAAAAAAGTTCAAATCAACCCAGTTTTTCCAACAATCATCACACGGATACACTCACCGAAGCCGAGCAGGTTCCACACGCAGATGTTCGGGGAGGGTCTGAAGACCATATAGACTAGCCAGAAGGAGTGGAGCACTTCGATGCCCATCCAGAAGAAGGCGCTGAGCAGGGCGTAATGAAGGCCCGCTCCCACCAGGACGCACAAGTCCTGAGCTCCCGCATTAGCCAGGACTCCCGTGAAGAAGAAGAGCAGGTTAAGAAAGGTGACAGACACAGCCAGGCCCAGGTGGATGGCTGCGGTTGGATCCTTAGTACGCCTTTTGAGCAGAAAAGGAGGAGATCTGATTTTGTAATTATTTCTCACGCACCACTTTTAGCAACCTGTTGAATAAAATGACCTTCTCCGGCAAAGAAAGACGATGAGGGCGATGCCGCTGATAAAAGACACCGCGCAGCCCAGAGACGTAATGGCAGTTAGAGCCAGCAGGTGGCGCACCGGCCGAGGCTCCAGTTGCTGTTGTAGAATGCAGAAGGGTCTCAGAGTACTGCATCATGTACACTTCAGCATGTGTACGCATCTATATGCATGTGCATGTCTCACCACCAGCACTGTGAAGTAGGTCAGGTGGTCGCAGAGGCATTCAGTGTGCCTAGTTCCTCTCTGCTGCGTCCTGCAGCCCTCCATCGACCACTTCACCTTCATCGGCTCTACACGCACACGCATAAGTACAAAATGCACGAATAAGATATTTTTCTGCATCATTCAAGGGGACACAATGAGTGATACATGAATACATACAGTATTTCCTCAAAGAGGGGAGGAGGTGAGGCCTTTATTTACTCTATTGAGTAGAGAACTTGATCTTTAGAAATTGTTTTTTTTTTTTTTCCATAGTGATACTGATTGATTACAAATACATTACAGAATACAGTCATTTTTGTTTTGCAAATTTCATTATATTTTATTACCGTATTACATCAAACCATCACTGCCTACATAAATAGTTTTTTTAATCAAAAAAACAACAAAAAGCATGTATCCACCAATTTTTTGTTTCGTATTTTAAACTGGGAAAACAACACAAAAGTATACAACTTCAAATTGTACGAGTTTATCTTGTTTTAACTGAAAAAAAGAAAACATGGATATCCAAATTTTGTGAGTTTTGTTTCTTTGTACTTTTATATGAAGTTTTTTTTATCACAAAGCATGTATCTTCCTCTGATTTTTTTATGTGTACCTGAAACTATTTTAAAAATATTACTAATGTACTAAATGCAAATAAAAATCTAACAAATATAAATTATTAATTGTAAGTTATATTTGCACAAATGGATGAAAAAAATATTTAAAACACTACAACTATGTTAATTTGGTCAATACATGTATCTACTGCAAAACATCATTTCTGAGGTGATTTGAGATGAGGCATTTATCAAGCGAACCAGCATTAGATGGAGGCCGCTATTTGAGGAAATACGGCACGAGGTGAAACAGTTTCTCCCACCTTTCCTGGTGTCCCACGAGACACATGCCCTTGAATGTGTTTTCTGGAATGGAGGTGGAAAAAAAGCTTTTACCATTTTTAATCTTGACTCATGTATGCAGGTTCTACGGAACATATCAACATCTGTTTTTTTGAGGAAATAAAAAAAAAATACTATGTTTCACATGAAAACAAGCTTAGAGTTAACAGAGCTTGTTATTGCGTAGCAAACTTACAGGGATGATGTCATGATGGAAGCCAATCCTTATTGGGTCAGGCAAGTCCTCGATGACCTCGTTCTCAATGGAGATTTCGACCACATCGTCAAGAACCCTTTCCTTCTTGAGACCCTCCTGAAAGGCACACACATTCCACATCACCCCTGATGTCATATACTGAACTGACATATGTTCATTGTGCTGTCTTATCACCTGGAAAATGGAGTTGTTTTTGAAGAAGGTGTAGACCATTTTGCTGTTGTTCTTTACAGCTTGCTTCAAAGCCTGGGGA
>NC_084526.1:22785307-22935307 GCF_024500275.1 Phycodurus eques
AACTTTACTTCCAGTTTTAAGCTTGTAGCCTTTTATTTTGAACGATACGCACCTGGAATTCAGCATTTTGGCACAAAAGGTAACTTCACATAATCCTGGTGAATTTTGAAAATGAAAGTAAAACTAGACGGCAAGAAAAAGAGTAATGAATGGAACCAAATGCTTTAAAACGTTGATTCCTGACCTACCGACCGTTGAGGCACAAGGTTAGTGTTTGTGATAGTGCAAGACAACGTTTATGTGAATTTTGTCCTAATTCGTTGTGATGTAAAGTTGTTAGTTTGACCTTTGGTGAAGTTTTAGGTAAATGTTAAGGTTGTAATGAATCGGTTTCTACTTTCTTTCCAGTATGGTAAAATAATTTATATATATTTTTTTTTGTCTGTAATCAGCTCTTACATAGGTTTGAAGACTAAAATAAACACTAAAATCCATCAGTGCAAGAGTGCAACCCACCATTTAACTTGTTAGCTTGTTGGCTTTACCTCTATTTACAGCTTTTATATGTCATGCCGTCAACTGCTGAGGTTCAATAAGTATTGAGCCTATTTTGGCCAAGTAAGTAAGGGAAAGTACAGATATCTGGTTTTGTTTTTTTTAAATGCAGGTAGGTATTAAAAAGAAAAAGTATTCAGAAAAATAAATACTGACGTAAATTACAGATACCTGGAAAATCTACTTGTTAACCACAGTAATGATGAATTTGTACTCAGTCACTTCTATCACTTAAGAAAAGTGAGGTTGTCTTACCTTTAGAGAGGATGAAGATGAAGATTGACAATCCCCTCAGACGCTTGGTAAATGAGGCCTCCATCTGTGTCAACTGCAATGTAAAAAGGGAGAAATGTCTAATTTAGCTTGTAATACAGCTCGCAAGCGACAAAGAATCTGAATTCCTTCGACAGTCTATATAAAACAGCATGTCCTTATCTAGTGGCTGCACAGGTTTGACAGAATAACGTTTTCTTTAACGATACAATTCTTATCCTGCGCCCAGCAATTTATCTTGACGTCGCTATCAAGGAATACAAGCACTCACACTCAAAACACACACACTGCACTCTTATCACTGGAAACACTCTTCCACTTGAATACACACACGCTCCAACGATTTCCTTTTTATATTTAACTCTCTGGCAGATTCATGTTCTTCAACAAAAAAAGTGAAGAGACTGACGAGGACAATTTCAGGAAGAACTAGAATGGAACAAATGGACAGACCTCCTTGAAGAGAAATGTAGCATGAAACTGTCAAAAGGCTTAGAAAATGTTAATGAGGGACAGTCCTAATTTGGGGTCGATTCAGTTCCACTCCGGTTCTTTAGGTGGCCGTAATGGGTTTCCTTGGCTCATTAAATTTTTTTTAATCGAATTACAGTGCCATACATTGCTACTTTCTTCAGTATACTGAGTCATTTGTGTGAAGTCTAGCTGTATTTAAATGGACTGTAGTTTTGAGCAGATAATACTTCTGTGGCCACATTTAGAAATTAAGTTAAAACTATTTATTTTCATGCCCTGTGATACAATAGTACATAGAGCCATTAGCACATTCTTAACAATTTGTTTTAAAATCTCATTTTACGTTTTAACATAATTTGTATTCGTATTTCTATAATTGACTGCATTAGTTTAACCAACACACATTGTTGTGTACATTATAAGTTTGCCCCTTCAATCTAGCAATTGCCGCCCACAACCCCCACTTTCCGTTCCCCCAATTGTTGCAAAATCTGCAACGTGCATTCGTTGACTTCGGAAGAGCAATATATTAAATGTTGGCATGCATTGGCTTGCCGTGTCCTCATGAATAGTAAACATACAAAATGATAAGTATGTAACACTGCACGAGTGTGTGTGTGTGCGCTCAGTGTCTGTTGTTTGAAGGTTTATAATTACCGTAACATTGGTGCTAATTTCCGTTAGCATGTCTAGCTTCATACTTGTGAGCATTAAGTTAGCGGATGTTCGTTGTTTGATTCTGTTTTATGTGTCAGTTTTACAGTACTGTAAACTATAGCTGGGAGTGACAAATAAACAGCTTTAAGGAAGAACGTTTTTCCTCTTATGTGGAGACTTTTTTGCTATCTGTCAAACTGTCCACAACCACTCTGTAAAAAAGTACTAAAATTATGTAAGTCTTTGAAGGCGAGGTAGCGCGGTACCGTTATAGTACCATTCACTGTGCAACCCTATCAGGTACCGTTGAATTTAGATGACAACACCTTGAGTTAATTTGCCTCCGACATTGCCGGACCTGCAGTGTGACTAGAGCACACACGTATATTCCAATGATGATGCTCAAATGATATATCATCCAGACCTACTCAAAAGTCACACAAATCACTTCAACATATCCTATAGTAGTTACATGACGATTTTCACTTCCCCCTTCAAAAACTTTTTTTTTATATCATGTGATTATGACCAATCAACCACATGTACAGGCGCAAAAAAACACTTCTGCCAAGTTACTCTATTACAGACTGGCTCGCGGTCCAGACAGTCACATTTTAAGCACCACCAAAAGTCTGTGGTGCAGCTGGGATGCTGTTGAAGATGCACGTGGTGATTGTTTTTGGGGGCAAATTGAAACGCTACTGTTCTCCTTGACATCATAAGACAGGAACTGGTGGAACCACACTCAGTTTCATTGTTTATTTGTGGTGTATCCTGAAACACAGACCTGATAAGCGGAGAAGTCCAGTCCATTGCCAGAGGGTGATAGACAGGCACCAGTGAATGCACGTTCTTAATTATCTAAATGTGTTGTATTTTGATTGCCACACTAATTCCGACTAAAGTGCGCCTGAAGCACACCCCTTAATAATATAACAATACAACTTTTCTGATTTGGAATCTCTCTGATTATTTTATATCATGTAAATTGATGGATAGAATTAAAGATACAGGGTCTCTTTCAGCCATGCTTGAGCCATAGAAGTCTACCGCGGTTAAGCATGGCATCGGAGGTCTCATACAAGTCAAAGGAACTAGAGTTAAACAGTCATTTTTTTAACCTTATTTGTTCATATTTGTGTAACTACTTCTAATAAATATTGATCATAATAATGTTGCTGCGTGCATGTAGATTAACTTCCAATATTAAGTTGTTTTTATCCATTTTGCTTGAATGACTAAAGGGACAACGAGCTCAAGTAAATACAAAGAGGCAAAAACTAAAAACTGAAATTAGCCACCTACGATTGGCTGGCGACGTCTAGTTTGTGCCCAAAGTTAGCTGGGATAGGCTCGCAGTCACCCATGACCTTAATGAGGATAAACAGTATAATAAATGGACAGTTGATAATTCGCAGCCAAAATATTATACCACCTAATCAGCAGCACGGTGGACAAGTGGTTAATTTAAGACTTTAAATTGTGCTTAGGTGTGAATGTGAGTGCAAATGGTTGTTTGTCTTTATCTACACTGCGATTGGCTGTCAACCAGTCCAGGGTGTTTTTCCCACCTCTCACCCGAAGTCCGCTGGGAAAAGTTCCAGCACACTTGCAGACCTAATGAGGATAAGGCAAGGCAAGGCAAGGCATGAGCAATGCAAGTTTATTTGCAGAGTACAATTGGTACACTAGACAATTCAAAGCACTTTACAGCTGCATAAAATTGCAAGAAAAATAAAATAATTCAATAAACCATAAAAAGGATCAAAATGAATTAAAAGCTAGGATAAGAGATCAAATACACTCAGTTGTCATATGCACAACTAGGCTTTACACGATGAGGATTTTTGGGGCCAATCAGAGTTTAAAAAAAACGATAACCGATCTGATCACAAGATGGAGGAATGTGTCCATTTAAATGACCTGTTTATTTACTGTATATACTCAAAAAATTATATTTACAATAAATAATGTATCTTCATTCCTATTTTTATGCCAGTGAGGCATAGTGACAGACATAACAAAGGAATGGTCTTCTATTAGATGGCAGGAAGTAAATACACTTATTAATGCATCCACCTTTTGTGACATTTTTGTTTGTGGTATGAGATTTTTCAATTGTAAAATATGTCCCTTGGCTCCATAAAGGTTGGAAATCACTGCTCTAGTCAGATCGTGTATTCTAATAAGTCAGGTCAAACCAACATTACATGACAGAAATAATGGGTGCTAACTTACTGTAATTAAATTACTTTATTTTTAAATTAAATTACTTCACCCACGCCTAAACCGTTTTTTTTTTTTTTTAAATAACTTAATTGGAAGTCAGATATTTACAGTACTACGTCAAAAGACACGTGACAAGGCTAAAAATAAACTAGCTTTTGGATTTAAATATAGTGTGCATCCAGCGATGCGGAGTAAATGTCTTTTGCGGATCCGATCAATGACGTCATTGATCGGATCGGCGATCAGCATAAAATGCTAAATATCGGCCGATACTGATCAGCCCGATAAAATAGGTGTAAAGTCTATGCACAACTAAATAGAACTGTTTTCAGTTTGGTTTTAAACATTGTCAATGTTGAGGCCCGTCTCACACTTTCTGGAACCCTGTTCCAGATTTTAGCAGCATAAAACCGAAACACAGCCTGTTTAGTCCTGACTGAGCACCACCAGGAGACCAGTTCTGAAGTTTCTCAGCGCCTGAGGTTTATATGGCTCTAACATGTCAGAGATGTATTTTTGTGGTAGACTGTGGAAAGACGTGAACACAAGCAGAGCGGTTTTAAAGTCTATTCTCTGAGAGACAGTACGTCAGCGTAGAAACCTGAGCACTGGGCTAATATGGCCGTATTTCCTGGTTCTAGTAAGGAGCAGCAATCTGCATGTACTGCAGTTGTCTTACAGCTAGCTCATTTAGAGAGTCCAGTGAACAGGCTGTCACAGCATTCTAACCTGCTGGAGACAAACACATGGGTCAGTCTCTCCAAGTCAGGTTTAGACACTTTGCCTTTGACTTTGGGAATGTTTTTTTTAGATGGTAAAAAGCTCTCTCGGTTATTGATTTAATGTGGCTGTTAATAAAAGACAGGTTTGAGCCTAGGATTACTCCTAGGTTTCTAACTTGATTATTAAGTCTCAAGGTGACTGATAACACTCTGATAAATGTGGGCCACAGAAAATGATTTAAGCTTAGTCTGAGTTCAGATGGCAAAAATTGCTTTGCCTCCACACATGTATCTGTTTGATGCAGTGACAGAGTAAATCTATAGGCCCATGTTAACTTCGCTTCAGTGAAAGGCAGAGCTAACGTTTAATCCTCGTAGTTGTGGTCGGACACTCTATAGCTTCTTATTAGTTGGCCTAGTGGAAGCATGTAAAGATTGAACATGAATAAGCAGTATAGAAGATGGATTGATGGATTCCAAGGGGGCTCTTCGCTCTGCCCAGTGCTCAAACCCTAATTAGGTGGCAATTCAAAGTGATAAGAAAGCAATGAAATGAAATAGAGACAAGCAAGGCAATAATTGCTTCCTGTGTAACTACCCAGTACAAAAAATAAACAAGAGGCCCAACTGCTTTGTTTGTCATCTCTTTCAGCCTCCATTTGGTGACTTTCACCAGCCTCTTCCACCACTCTAGCATTTGCCTCAATTAGAATGAGGCTTGTCTAGTAGAGACAGTGCAGTGATGAAGACGACACACTGAGGAAAGTAGCATATTAGTGTCACTCCACCCAAAACACAGCTAGTGATGTCCTGGTGACACAAAGCTTTACTGTGTACATCTGCACCCTCCCACATTGAAATGGCACAGGAAGAAGGGTGTGGGTGTGTGTGTGTGTGTGTGTGTGTGTCCATACAAAACAAGCTTATGTTCTTCATCAAGACAGTTTGCTTTTTGCTGCCCTTCTCTCGCAACAACTTGCTGAGGCAGCATGACGTCTAAGCTCACTACACGCATGCACGCACGCACAACCAAGGAATTCCCTCCTCTGCTTTTACTTCCTAGCTCATGTGTGTCTGGAGAAATAGAAACACTGCATTTTTACATTCATTCCGAAACATGACCACCATAGCATTCAAGCGTGAACAATATGTGGACCTCTGACCTCCGCACACGTCATAAGGTGTTTTCCAGTAAAAATTGCCCTTTTGCACCGCTGCATCGTATTCAGCTATGAGTCATGCCATGGCACACCAAGTTTTTTCATCATCATTGTGACAAGGCAAGAAGCAAAATAGCATGTGTTTCACGGGAAACAGCAGAGCAAGAGAAGAAAGGAGACACAATATAGGGTGACAAACCACTTGAATTTGTAACCAAATGGCAAAAAAGCACCTTACACTTTAGCTCAGTTTCCTCACTTTAATGTTTAAGATCATCAAACAAATTTAAATATCAAAGATAACCTAAGTTAACATAAAATGAAGTTTTTAAATGGTGAATTAATTTTTTAAGAACGAAAATATATATATTGAAAGTTACCTGCCCCTGTGTGAAAATATAAATGCCCCCTAAACCTAATAACTGCTTGGTCCACCCTCAGCTGCAACAACTGAAATCAAGCGTTTTCTATAACTGGCTCAATGAGTTTTCACATCTCGGAGATATTTTGGCCCACTCATCCTTGCAGAATTGTTTTAATTCAGCAAAAAATTAGGGTTTTCGAGCATGAATGGCCTTTTTAAGGTCATGCCACTGCATTTCAATTGGATTCAAGTCTGGACTTTGAGTAGGCCACGCCAAAAGCTTAATTTTCTTTTTTTAAACATTCAGAAGTTGACTAGCTGGTGTGTTTTGGATCAATGTCCTGCTGCTGAACCCAAATGCGCTTCAGCTTGAGGTCACAAACTGAGGGCCGAACATTCTCCTTCCGGATTTGCTGGTAAAGAGCAGAATTCATGGTTCCATCAATCACAGCATGCACCACATGCAGTCACAGATCTGCTATCCCATGGGAGGGTCAATCTTTTGTGCTAAAGGACCATATTTGATTTTTAAAACAGACAGATGGGTCAGGAAATTCGTAAATTATAATAATAATAATAATAATAAAATAATTCCTTCTCTTTTAAAAAAATTATTTGTAATTATTTTAGTTACCAATTAACCAATTATTTGATTTATTATATTTTTTTTGTATGTGGAATTTTATCAATTCTTTTTTGTATGTTACTAAAACATAATAAATACTTTAATATATGGCTACCATGCTGCCCTAAATAGAAAACCAACAAATCAAAACAGTAATTACAGTTACTGGTAACTGAGCCTTCTTGTGCCGCATTGACCACATATTCTTATGCTGCCCAGTAAACTAGTTCATTTCACACTATTTGGAATCACGAAACCTCATATGTCAGGAGACCCATAAAACGAGAACCGCCTGTAGTAAGTAAGAGGAGGATGGGAGACTATACATGTGACTCCTACCAAAGGTAAAATTGCATTGAGGTGATAAACAGGACACAATTTCTGTGTTGTCATAGGCTGAGAATTTCCTCGTCGCATTACTTGGCCTCTGTTTCCTGGCTGGCACAGTACGCATACGTGACGTTGAGCTGAGAATAGAATGCACGGGTCTGGCTGAAAGACGTTCCCATCATCGGCTCGTCCGTGTCGGCCCGTCCTTTCAGTGTGTGCACACGCAGACATTAGAATAAAAGGGTGCACAATAGCTGTTCTTTGTTGTCTCGCCACCGCTGAGCTTTGCTGACAGCTCGTGTGAATGAGGTTCAAAGGTCACTGGCTGCTTCAGATTGTTTGAGAGCGGAGTGAAAGGACACCCAACACACACACACACACACACACACACACAACTCCTCCTTCATTGTTCAACAGTAAGCTAGCTATGTAGCTTAGGACAGGGCAAACGACAATGATGTGCTTTCATTATACAGTGGTGCCTCGATTTACGAGCTTATTTCATTCTGTGACCATACCCGTAACTCAAAACACTCATATCTCAACTCATCAATCATGAAATGAAAAGAAATGCCATTAATCCGTTCCAGACCCATAACAGAACCTACAAAAATGTTTGTAACGTATTTGTCAATCGAAAAAAAAAACAGAACAATATTGTACTTTATAAAAACACACAGTACGATTGGCTGGCGACCAGCTCAGGGTGTACCCTGCCTCTCGCCCAGAGTCATCTGGGATAGTCTCCAGCACCCCGCGACCCTAGTGGGAATAAACTGTACGGAAAATGGCTAGATAGAAAAACACACAGTCATAATATAAGAGAATATAAAGAATTAAACAGTTTGTGCATCATGATTCCATGATTCCACAATTTTTGGTTAATTTTCACTGATAACATCCAAGATATCAGTGTTTTGTTTCTAAATACATTAAATATGTTTGAAGTGCTGAAAACATATGACATAAGACTTATAACGTGTAGTGCTGTTGAGATATAGTTGAAGCATCTTTTTCATTGTTTGAATTTTCCTAATTTTGTGGACAGGGCTCAAACACAGCCCCGATGGGCGTACACTTTCTAGCGGGAGTTCCCACCCCCCCTATATATGAATAAAGTGACGTCATTTTGTTTGGCTGCTCAGTTGTGAGTTAGCTGTGCTTAGCTTCAATAACAAGGCCCATTTACCACGCCAACGTGCAGTTAGAAAGCGAACGAAGGCTACACCTCAAAAATGCATCTTTGCTGGATGCCTCAATTTACAGAACAGCTTGGTGACGTTTTTTTAAGCTCCCCCAAAAAATTTTTTAAGTAAAAAAAACATGGATTAACTTTTTAAAGACATGCAGATGGGGAGCTGAACATCAACCCTACCAGCTGACGCTGCAGTGCTCAATTTACGACGAATAGTTTTGTAAACTTTCACCAGAGACAACGTGGCTTCGTGGGTAACTTGATACTGTTGGGGCAGTGCCGACTTGAATGGGGCAGTGCCCGACTGTCTAACTACCTAGGCTTCCTGCAACCGTGCCGCTGTCGTCAGGTGCAACCGTGCCGCTGTCGTCAGGTGCCGTGTTCGGCTGTGACATTATGTCACCAACAACGAGGGTAAGTTGACTTGTGTGCTTATTTTTATGATTATAGTCCACAATAACCATTACATTTTGAAGTTGAGCCTCCTAACGTGATTTTACATCATATAAGCCATCACTCTCTCAGTATGTTTGATTCCTTTTGGCGCATCCATGCAACACGCCCACAATGTCTAGGAGCTGAGAGGTGGCCCTTATTATTCAGGTTTTGAAACTTGATTTTATATAGCGATTTGTTTTAATGATTCAAATTTGGCAGACTTGTTAACATTACTCTTCTCTGTGGTGTGTCAAATTTACGTGCCATTTTTTGGGCCTGCTTGGTGCCACTTTAAACCGACTCTGCCACAACAAAATCAAGTCAGACAAAAATGTCCTCCATGGGAGAGTTCCAAGGCGAAAACCACTGCTGACAAAAAAATAACATAAAAGCTCATCTTACTTTTGCAAAAAAACCAACAACATCTGAATGATTCCCAAGACTTGTAGGAAAATATATGGACTGACGAGATGAAAGTTGAGCTTTTTGGAAGGTGTGTATCTCGTTACATAAAATGCATGAAATGCAGCACAGCATTTCAGAAGAAGAATATAATACCACTAGTCAAACATGGTGGTGATAGTGTGATGTTCTTGGGCTGCTTTGCTCCAGCAGCTTGCTGTGATTGATGGAACCATGAATTCTGCTTTTTAATAGAGAATCATGAATGAGAATGTTCAGCCATCAGTTTGTGACCTCAAGCTAAAGTGCACTTGGGTTCGGCAGCAGGATAACGATTCAAAACACACCAGCAAGTCAACTTCTGAATGGCTTAAAAAAATGAAATGAAGGTTTTAGAGTGGCCTAATCAAAGTCCAGACTTGAATCTGATTGAAATACAGTGGCATGACCTTAAAAAGGCCATTCATGCACCCTCCATTTTTGGTGAATTCTAACAATTCTGTAAGGAAGAATGGGCCAAAAATTCTCCACAGAAGACTCTTTTTCAGTTATAGAAAACACTTGATTTCAGCTGCTGCTGCTGAGGATGGCCCAACCAGTTTAGGGGACCAATGCCTTTTCACGGCACTGTATGCCCATAACTCGAGAAAATACATCTTCCCTGAAGTGTTGTGTGTTTTGTGTTATTTGGGTATCTTGCCATCTACCACCATGCTCATTGTGTTGCGAGGCAGTGGCAAACAGAGTCCATTGCCAGTGAAACGGCCACTTCCTCATTCATTACAACCTGACTGATTATTATCAGTGTAGCATACAATTGGCCATCAAATTATGCCTACAACTCCAAAGAAAATACATCTTCCCTGAAGTGTAATGTGTTTTGTGTTACAGTATTTGGGCTATGTGTCTTGCCATCAGAGCTCTCAGTGACATGCCTCAGTCTCTGGAAGCTCAAAGAATGTCTAAATTCCTGACCATTTTGAAGCCTGATTTCACATTCTTGGTGATTTTTTTGTATCCATTCATTCATTATCCAGCTTGTATCCAAGTATTTTCTGTGATGTGTCAAATAATTTTTTTTTTGCTCTGTTTTAGGGGTGTTTAAAACGATAAATAAGGAAATAAAAGATTGACGCAACCCCCCCCGAAAGACAAGACTATCAACAGTCCTATCAACTGTAAGCAGTGTTAATTCAGATATTTGTCTGAATGTTTTTAGTGATGCACCATAATTTTGTCCCAAATCAGAGCAAAAGTGCATTTTTGTTTTCGGACTGAAAGACTTATTTCACTGAAATAAAACTACCAAAAATATTGTGTCACATCCATCCATCCATCCATTTTCTGAGCCGCTTCTCCTCACTAGGGTCGCGGGCGTGCTGGAGCCTATCCCCAGCTATCATCGGGCAGGGTACACCCTGAACTGGTTGCCAGCCAATCGCAGGGCACATACAAACAAACGACCATTCGCACACACAGTCACACCTACGGGCAATTTAGAGTCTTCAATTAATGCACGTTTTTGGGATGTGGAAACCGGAGTGCCCGGAGAAAACCCACGCAGGCACGGGGAGAACATGCAAACTCCACACAGGCGGGGCCGGGGATTGAACCCGGGTCCTCAGAACTGTGAGGCTGACGCTCTAACCAATTTTATTTAGTCAGTCACCAATTATTTAGTCAGTCACCAATTGTGCGAGTTCTTCCACTTGAAAAGATTAGAGGGGCCTAAAATTTTCATCATAGATATAGCTCACCTATGAGAGACAAAATGAGAACAACAACAAAAATCCAGAAAATCACATTGACTGATTTTTATTAGCAAATTATGATGGAAAATAAGTATTTGGTCACCAATAAACAAGCAAGATTTATGGCTCTCACAGACCTGTAACTTCTTCTTTAACTCATTCCCTGCCAATGCCGTCTAAAGACGTTTTTGAACGGGGATGGGTCGCAGAGGATATTGTGCAGTTTATGTGTGATCGTCAAGCCTCTGGATAACTGCAATGAGGATTGGCACCCTGTAGAGGGCAACAATGCCTTGAGGTGAATGTCCCTCCCCCAGAGGAAGAAGAAGGAGGGGGCAGGGCCGGCGGGGTACAAGAGACAATGAGAAGAGACAAACATAATGGCGGAAAAGAGAGAAGACAACAATGAAAAAAAAATAAAAACCGCTTTTGGTAGTAGAAAATTATTGCGCCAAGGCAAGAAAAATATTCCTGCAACCGACAGGAACGACGCCTTAGATCATGCGAGGAATAAAGGATGACGCTCCGAGGCGATCGCCTTGTTCCAAAGCTGTTGCGCAAAATGCCGGCCCATACATATGGCGAGATGCTGTCGGCCGCTTGCTGGCTGATCGTCTGCCGACCAGGATTTGAATAAATGGGATCCGGAATTGTCAGAGTGAACTCCCTTTTGGATAGCTAGGCGAGCTTCCTCCGATGAAGATCGACGAAGTCCGGCGAAGACGAAGGTAACTCGTTTGCAGCTTGCGTTAGCTACATTGAGCGAGCAAACACGCTCCTTCAATCCTTGTTACATAAAAACATAATTTAGCCCCCCCTGTGTGGAGTTTGTTCTCCCCGTGCATGCGTGGGTTCTCTCCGGGCACTCCGGTTTCCTCCCACATCCCAAAATCATGCGTGGTAAACGGTTGATTGAAGACTCTAAAATTGTCCGTAGGTGTGAGTGTGAATGGTTGTTTGTTTCTATGTGCCCTGCGATTGGATGGCGACCGGTTCAGGGTGTGCCCCGCCTCCCGCCCGGAGATAGCTGGGATAGGATCCAGCAGCCCACGACCCTAGTGAGGATAAGCGGGAAGGAAAATGGATGGATTGATGGATAGTTCACATTACAATGTAACATCTGTTGCCAGGACTGATTTTAATTTTTCATTTCATCCATCTTGCAGGAATTCAACACCCGGAAGTCGAGCGTCTTTTAGGATTGCGAATAAAAGTAATGTTTTTTTTTTTACCCTTGCAAAACACGTCATCAATAAAAAGTATTCTCGAGTAATCGTATGTATTTTTTTTAAACTTACAGGTTATGCATCCAGCAGACGTTCGACTCCCGTTCCAGTACGCAGTACAGACAAAAAAAGGTAATTGAAAGCTTTTTTTCTCCAACAATGTATTTTTACAGTAATAGCTCTATTTCTAAACTGCACAGCTTCTGCTTCGAGCAGAAGTAGTTACTGCTTTCAAGGAGAATGACAGCCACACAAGATCCCATTCGATGCTAACTGAAGAATAAAATAAGATGTGGATAAAAATTTGCTAGATTTTATGCGCAAGGGAATAAAAACCTGGACTATTGAGCAAACAATAGAGCAGGAGAATTTGGAGGAAAAAAGTGCAAGTGCGGGAGGCCCATTTGTTCATGCATTTTTGTCTAATGTAAATTCTGTACATAGTTATACTTGTAAATTATTTTTCAGTCAAAAGTACTTTCTCAGTGTTGTTTTATGTTCAGATGTTTGAAATTTTCACTAAAGAAAAAAAATATTGGTGTCAAAGTCATTGCTCTGCTTGATGTGTCTGCTTTCACAAAAAGGCTGTTTTCTCCATGTTTTTCTTCCAGAAACAGATTTGGCTGAAAGTAGTCTATACTTGACTGACATAATTTAACTTTGCATGCGTGATGAATTATGGGAACAGCGTGGCTGTTCCGTCATCATGCTAGCGCTGACTAGCCTAAATGGAGCGTTCCTATTCTTGTCCAACCTCGCTGCTTTCCGCTGTTCAGGGGTGGAATGCTTGTTGCATGCTATTTAGAGGCAGCCGCCCCAGCTACCTACGAGCTACAGCTAACATAGCTAAGTACGATGCCGAGCCGCGGAGGTGAACGTGCGCCTCACGTCCGTTGTCAGCACAGACACAATACATTGGCGCGGCGCGTTTTTGCAATAACTGTCATGGATAATGTTCTGGACATAATTTTGAAAATATGGAAATTCTGACATATTCTTCTTGAAGTGATTTGACAGCTCTGTAGTTATAGCCAAAAATGTAATTTTACTAATAATTGGTATAGGTTTAAAATTAATAATTGGCAGATGTGCTTTATTTTTATATTAATGCAAAGTGCTTTGCGGTGAATTTTTGTGTGAAAAGCGCTTACAAATAAAGTTTCATTGATTGATTGATTGATTGAGCATTACTTTTGGTGTTTCGGCCTTCGGCTCATTAGTTTTGGCTTTCATTTTCGGTCGCGAATTTTCATTTTGGTGCATCAATAATGTTCTTAAAAAAAAAAAAAAGTAAAATAAAAAAAGGACTGATAAGAATACCATTAAAATACAGGACCAATAAGCAGTAGCTTTAAAAGTAGTAGTATCGTTAAAAGCTTAACGATACCCATCCCTACCTAGTTAAACGTGTGGTCGAGGAACAAATTGAACCTGTATCTCAAGGCACCACTGTAGTTCAAAACAAGCTCTCTGTCGGAGACCAGCACTGTTAGGAAGACGCCATAATTTCAAGTGCATAAACAATGCTGTCACTAAGCGTTTTTGTCAAGACAGCGCATGTGCAGAGAGATTGCAGCCTGACTATTCTGACTGAACCATTTACATGACTTTTGATCGGTTTGGGGAAAGGAATATTCTACCCCTATGAAACCGAATAAAATTCCACTTGGTGTGAGCCTGCATATTCCAATTGAGGTGTTTAAATGGAGCATTTGTATGCGGATTGGATTTCTTACGCAATTCTAATCAGAATACAAGACTTCATGTAAAGACGGCTATTGTTTCCCAGTGTGTCTAACAATGGGTGAACATTTACAGAATTCTATCTGTTTTGAAAAGAATTGCTCTGTGGATACTGGGTCTGAAAAATTTCATGATAAACCATGTTTTAATCCATAAATCCAAGACATAAAATCAAATTGACTGTCTTCTCGGATGCATAATTCCTTTAGGAAGGATCCAGAGAAATAACATGTCAATAAAGCGTCAATACTCTAGCCGCTCACCCATTGATTTTGCAAATGTCCCTTGCATACACAATGCCTCATTGCTCTATTGTTACATTTTGTGAGTTTTGTTTAATGCTTCATTCCAAGAAATGCCAGTGCACCTGCCTGTTCACATAGGGGTGGGTGGCAAGAGTTATGTCAGGTCTGGAAACTTTATTTTTTTTAATAAATCGCTTGCACTGTGAGAAATGTGCACCGTGCAGCAATGTTGTGCGACTGTAAGATAAGACTCAGGCTTTGTTTTGCTCGCACACAATCTGAGAGGCAAAACGGCGCCTTGTGGGCTTTACTGTGTAGATTTGCGGCCTGGAAACAGCAGCTCGACTCATATCCTGAGCTCAGCTGCCGTGGGGACTTGCAACACTTGAAAGAGTTTTTGTTGTAAGGAAACACAGGAATGAGCACGAAAAGAGGCTCAAGGTGAAGTCCCTGCAAAAAAACGATGGCTGGAATGCTCCCTTGGCTACGCGTGCGTGCGTATGTTGAATTCTTGGTATCACCATGGAGATGCTCCATGTGTTTCGATGTGAGCTAAGGAAATTGGAGGAGCAGGTGGAACGCTGCGGATGGTTCCGTAGGGGCTGGGAATAAATCAATAGCACAACATATGAATGGACAAAGGCCAGCATATTATGAAGCCTTCATTAACACACATGCACGCACACACACACTCTAGTGTCACCTAGGTGGGGGGGTCAGGCAGTTTAAATGCCACCAGGGACTTTCTATTCCTCAATATGAAAAATTAAAACAACGAGAAGGGTGGTGATTCACACGTCCGTTGCATCGTTTGCATTTCAGTGTGTACAGGAACAAAAAGGCACCAAAACCAGATTTTTTATTATTTTTATTTTTTATTGAGGTGTATTTGCAGGAGCTTTTGGGTGTTATTTGACACTTTTGTTATCAATTTTAGAGCACAGGTTTCTGCATATTAATGTCTAAACTTTTAGCAGAACACTAATCCCCCACCCTGCCACAAACAGTGAAAAACCACAGGTAAATTGACTTCCCCCAAAATTTTTATCATTGACTATATTAAAAGTTTAAACGTTATATATAGCCTACCGCAAACTATGATACCAAAACTGTTTAATATAATTTCAAACTCTTTATCCTAAAAAATGAAGTACAGATGATACATTACAGATGATTTGATTTCGGAATTTTTTTTTTTACCCAAAGTGCAAATGTACATGCAGCAAAAACTTCCACTATCAACCCAGCCTAAACTTAGCCCCTCCCAGACATTCAAAGCTTTTCGCTTAATCAAGATGTATCACTTCAACATTGTCCCTTGACACCAATGTACTACATTCCTATTAGACAGGGCTCTGGCACCATCTTTCTGGCATCTTAAGGCATTTTAAGGGACACAAAAAACTGTGAATAAGTAAGATTTATTTTCAATTACATCGGGGTGGTTCCACAAATTGTAAGACAGTAAAAAAAAATTAAAGTGTTAAAAGAAGTTAACCAGTGTAAAAGGTAAAAACAATAAAACTTAGCTTTTAGGAGGATGGCAACTTGCTTCACAGATGCCAAATTTTCTAGCAGTCAAGCACCATAAATTGGCATCAACGGACATTTTAGAGTCTCATCATTCCGGGCTACTATGGCGAGTGTGCAAAAATGGAATTTTACAAATGTTTTACACACATTCATTCGCAGTCACTATCTGCCGATCCGCCACGGGGCTGTCGAACCTGTGCCCCATTTGGTCCCTCCACGGACATTACATAACTTCCCATGTCTATTCTTCTTCTCATCATCATTTCGCACCATTTGTTGAGGTCATTCTAAGTTTTGGAAAACCTCAAAATAAAAAGCAAATGATTAGCTGCTGCTTATCTCATCATTTGAGTCCGCAGCCTTAAATAGGCGGACATTTTACACCCTCAAAGCGTCAGCGACGAGTGAAAACCTCTGATTGTGCCCCGCCACACTGTGAGGAAACCACACCATGGGTTCACTTACACTAAAGTCAAGTGCCTTCCTTTTCATGTATGCCCACATTAATTGAAGAATAAAAATGCCATTTGTCGCAAGACTGTTATGGTAATTCTGGGTCTACCCAAACATTTTCGGTGACAAATTTGACTTCCTATACTATAAATACAGTGAACTCTCCCGCCTGTTCGGAATTTGCACGCTGCAAGAATATGACCGAAACCCTTTTTGCTGAAAATGCACCATTTGTGTTGATCCTCATATTTTTGTGCCCTCTCTGGAATGAATACTAGCTTATCGCGAGCTGGCTTGGCGGCAAATAGCAGTCTGATGGAAGATTCCAATAGATGAGGCAGGGGAGAAAACAGGGTGGTAAACTTGTTTGAGTTTCAAAATCAAATAACCTGTATACCATCTATTTTGAAGGTAATGTGTTGTAATATGAGTTTCAAATGATAAGAAAGTGTTTTTGGAACATAATTTAGGGTATAATAAGGGTTTAAACTATTGATGTAGGTAATTCTAATCATTTATAGGGGGCGTCTACTATTCCATTTTGCCCCCCGAACCACCCGCCCTCAGTTTGGAAAACACACCATTAGCCTTTTTCAATTATTAAAACAAAAAACCCCACAACAAACAAAAATATTACCCAGGGGTTTTAAAAAATGAAAAAAGCAATAGGATTGTTTCATCAGTTTACCGTAGGAAAATAACTTACATTTTCCGTAAAGTCTCAAAAAATTCAAATGACGTTAGCAAAAATATCACGCGGCCTAGCTCAATTCCATTTACAAAATTAGCGATAATTGCCTTATACAAAATGCCTTCTTACCTGCGGCGCTTCGACAGGCAGTCAACCTCTAGTAGACTCCGATGAGTTTTGACGCGTACAATTCCCGAAAAAGCGGCTAAAAGCTCCGAAATTTGGACAACTCTGTTCCGCCGGAAGAAGCGAAAGTTGCCCGAAAATGAGGGACGTACACCCGGCTTGGATTCTGGCGCTCTAACCCCTCCAGTGAGGATTCAGTCCAGCCAACAAAGCGTAGCAGGTTGAAGGGAGAAATTAGGGAAGAAGACTCCACGCGTGTCCACCTGTTGCTCTGTTGAGAGTGTATTCAAAAGATACACTGCACAGTATAGTGAAGGCGTTTTTTGGGGGGAACTGGAAAGTGTGACGAAAAGAAAAGAGCGAGTGGGCTGCTTCGAGTGACCGCTCGCCAGGTTGTTGTCAGTCTGTTGTCAGCTCAGCAGGCGAGAGGTGGAAAGGTGGAAGCGCTCATTGTCAAGCCACCTCCTATACACAAGAGGGATTCCGGTTAAGAGTTTTACAATAAAAGGTATCGTACACGGTAGACCGGACTGTGTTGGTCTCTCTTTTCTACTTTGAACGTATGTCAACAGTTTCTAATAATGTCCACGTTCCTGAAATACAAAAGTGCAGATTGCGTTGATTATAAATGTCACTGAAGGGTAGCGGTGAATTTATTTTGAAGGGCACGCTCACTAGGGTTTTGTTGGACTTGTGTGCGCGGCTTGACTTACTGTCAATGTATCGAAGTGTGAAAGGAGCGGCAGGAGACAGACAGCAAACAAGCACGTCAGTAACACAAGTTATGTGATCAAATTATCAATCTAATGACCGCCTACAAGCTTGAATGGCTTTGAAGAACCTATTGATGACTAGCTAATGCTTTTGGGTTTATTTTCTTTAGTTTGACAGGGTGGGAGGTCAGTGCAAAATCACGTCTTTTGATAATGTCATGGAATTGTGTATTCAAATCGAATATTGTCGCCCTCATTTATTTGAGGTGCGACTCAATGTGGTTGATTGAAAATTGATCCCCCCCCCCTTTTTTTTACCTTGTTAAAAAGATCGAGGACATTGGCGTGGATGTCGCCTCTTCGCAACCGTTAAATATCCCAATAAATGCATTTCTATTGGACATTTTATTATATTCCTGCCAAGGTAATAAATATACTCTTATTTGTTTTAAGTAAATATATCGCAAGTGATTCTCTACCTTTGTTAACTTCCAGCGATCAGGAAATTTCTTTGCATCATATTGAGAAGTTTAGCAGCCTGCTTTTTTCAGTTTACTGAACAGTGAACCTACGCCTAATTGCAGTGTGCTATTCACAAATTCATCCATTCATGTTTTTATCCTGTTGTTTCCTGAATAAGTCAATATGAGGCGCCTGGCAAACATTACAGTTGACTTTATGGCCCTGCAGCGCTTGGTGACAAAGTCCCAACTGACACCACAGCAGCAAATTAGCATTTTGTTTACTTGTTTGCTCTTGTAATTCAAACACTGTGTGATGTCTGCATGTGCAAAGTGCATGGGTTAAAGCAGGTTAATGCTATCAAGCATTTAATCTGGGGACATTTCATTTAATATCAGGTTGCTCCACTAAAAGAGGGCCCAAAAATGGAAAAAGAGGAAATAATGAAGGAACACCTGGTGTGTGTTTTTGTGGGTGTGGACTCATCTGCAGTAGGATCTGGGCTGCGTGGGATCAGCCAATGTCCCCCCCCCCCACTCCCTAACCGCCGTCTGGCTGATAGCAGCGGTTACACAGGCGGAATAACAACTGTGCTTTTGGCTGTGAAAGTGCAAATGAAAGCGTGAGAAAGAGAAGAGTAGGAGAAAGAAGGACGACACAGGAGTCAGCACAAGACTCTGTGGTCCACTAATCTCATCATCCAGGTGACTGAGGCCCTGGACTTTAATAGATGAACCATTAGCAAGGCAAGGTGGACATTCTTTGCACTGAGCTGTGACTTAGTCGAAACCCCACACCCGTGTACGACTGATGTGTATACCTTCATCCCTGAATGCCTCACTGAGCTCCAGTCAAATCACTGCACAGACTAAAAACACCTCCTGGGGTTTCACCTTGACCCCCATAGCATCCTTTTTGATCTTCCAGGTTTTGCAAACCCATTCGTATCATATTTCAACCATCCATCTTTTATAGCGCTTGTGCTCATTAGGGTCACGGGTGAGCTGGAGGTGTGTGTGGTAGTGTATTGGTGGGAACGTTGTTGTGTTGGTCTCTAATCTGTCACCGTCTTTTAACAGTGTACAGTGGGATGAAAAAGTATGTGAAGCCTTTGGAATTTCTTAAATTCCTGCATTAATTGGTTGTAAAATGTCTGATCTTCTTCTGAAGCACAAGAATAAACAGTCTGCTTAAACTAATACCACACAAAAAAATGCATTTTCATATTTTTATAGAAAAGACGTACATTTTCACAGGACAGGGAGACAAAAGTAAGTGAACCTATGGAGTTAATAACTGTTTGACCCTCCGTTGGCAACAATAACCTCACCCAAACATTTCCTGTAGTTGCAGATCAGACGCGCACAACGATCAGGATGACTTTTGGACCATTCTTCTTAACAAAACTGTTATAGTTCAGCAAGATTCCAAGGATGTCTGCTGTGAATAGCTCTCTTGAAGTCGAGCCACAGCATCTCAATCAGGTTGAGGTCAGGACTTTATATAAGAACTTGCAAGTGCGCTCGTGGACCAGTGGACCAGAGTCGGGCCCGACCTACCGCAGCCTGGCTCCATGCGGCGCACGTAGATCCAAACAAAGACACTTAAGCGAAAGCTCACTGTCTGTTACGTTTGTTAGCCTGTGAGCTAACTAGCTAGTGAGCGGATGATCTAAGGCGGGCATGAAATATGTCAGCGCCTCGCTCGGTGTTGTTTTGTATGGGTGCCCTTCCCACACAACAGAGGCTGGAAAGTTAACTGTTTATAAAACACTGCGGCGCACGTTATTCTAGCTGAGCACAGACACTTGAGCACACAGTGTAGTCGTATTTGATTGACAGGTGAAGAGCTCGTCTCCAACGCCTTCATACAGTCCTGCAGCTCGAGGGCGGGCCTTATTTTTCATGATTTTTAGAACCTTATTTTATGTGGTGATTTTTTTTTTTTCTTCATTCAAATTTGCCATTTTTTTTGGTCCCTGTACAGGCACTTTAAAGGGTAACAACATTGCCACATAGATGTTAATTGTTAGCCCATCTATGGTGTTTCCCACTGTATGCTAGTGGAGGCTTTGTGGTCGTTTCAAACACACATCATCTAATTCTCTTTGTTTTCTGCTTAGTTTGACAGTAACCTTCAGCTGAGCGGGGCAATAAACAGCTCTCTTTTTTTACTAATTATATCTGCCAAACTCCTGCTTTAACGCTCATATCTAAAGTTTGGGCTTGCAAGTCAAAGCAAAAAAATCGGCCAATTGATGGCTTGTATCTCATAAAACTCGTAAATCAGGTCACATTGCTATATTTGGTGACAATTTTTTTTTCAAAACGGGTTTGGTGATATTGGTCCTTCATTTACTTTGAATTGGATCAATACTTAATATTGCAATATGGTACACCACCATGCATCCACATTAATTATGCAAAAGTTTTGGGATCGGCGATAGTAGCCCTGTATTTGCTTGGTATTAGATCGACTGAATCTTGCAGTATTGCACACCACTATGCAGTAGCATCCACCTTAATTATGAAAAATGGAATCAGCGACAATATCATACTTAGCATGAGTTAGATACTAAATCTTACAGTATGGCACACCACCAGCAACCACCTTATTTATGACAAAATATCGGTATTGGCGATAATGGTTTTTACTTGGTATCTGATCGATATCAAATCTCCTTTCCTTAAAATTCCTTATCTAGCCCCTAGATTGTCATTCAAACACTCTAGCAAGCTAATTTTTAATAATTCATTTTACATTTTTACTTTTTTATTGGCCTATGGGGCTTAAGCTTGAACCCTTTGAAGACTGCCAAGCAACAGCATAAAAAAAGTGTGAAAAAATTATATGAAACTGAAAGCAATAAAAAGTACAGCAGACTTTAAAAGGCCAAGTTTGCAGACGTGAATGTTATAAGCAATCTTGAGGTTTCTATTTACTATTTGGTTTCGATCTGTTGATTTTTATTGTTTTAGTATTTAGCGTCAACTGTAAAGTAAGTGAGTAAACAGAACTGTGTTAACACACGTTGACTGTTTCATGATAACGAAGGTCCACTGGTGTGCATTCATGGCTGTATCTGGCTCAAACAGACAAAAGCTGATGCGGATGATCATGTTGTTGCTATGGTGATTGGACAGCCAGGAAGTCAAAAGCAATGTTTTTTTTTTTGTTTTTTTTTTATATTCTACTTGCGTCTCTTGTGGCACTCGGCCATTTTATACCAGAGCCCACTGAACGAAGAAAATGTGAGCACTTCAAAACCACATGTGCTCGTTGAGGACAAAAATGGTTTCGGAGGCAAAAGGTGTGTGGTTGCGTACGCTCATTGTTACTGTGCAAAGAAACACACACACAAAGGAGGACACTTGACAAGTTAATGGCAATGTTGACCAAAAATCATGCTAGAGTATGTGTGTGTGTATGTGTGTGTGTGTGTGTGTGTGTGTGTGTGTGTAAGGGGCAACACTTCCTTTTAATCTGGACCAAAATAAGAGAAAGACACATGGTAGTGGTGTGCGATATATTAAAATTTGGTATGCGCCTGAAACCAAGTAAATACAGGACCAGTATCACCAATACCGATACTTTTTAATAATTAAGGTGGATGCTAGTGGTGTCCGAAACTGCAAGATTTGGTATCGATCCGATATTAAGTAAAGACAGGGCCAGTATCGCCGATTCTGACTGATACCAATACTTTTTACTGCAATAATTAAGGTATGATAGTGGCGTGCAATACTGCAATAAAAGGTACATATGCGATATCAATCAGATACAGGGCCAATCTTGCTGATATGATACTTTTTCATAATTACGTTGGAAGCTAGTGTGCAATATTCCAAGATTTGGCATCGATCCCATATCAAGTAAATACAAGGCCAGTATAACCGATACAGATATTTTTGAATAAATAACCTGGGCTGTGAGATAGTGCAAGATTTGGTAATTAGCCTATACACAGGACCAGTATCCTAACCTATTGTTGGTAAATTTTGGACACATCTGCAATGTTATTAAAGGATATTTTGTTACTGGAGCATCCGCTATACATGGACAATTTCACAGCACATCGATAAAAGCAAAAGGCCCGCATTACATGTGAAAACAAAACTTTTAAATCTAAAAGATTTCTAATTTTACCCATAATTTTTTTACACCCAAAAATTGTGAATGAAAAAGATTGGTTTAAAAAAAATGTAAAAAAAATATTTGTAATGAGTAAGGTATTTTTTTTGCATACTGGATTGTGTACATACAAAAGGGTCATAAACTACGTTTAAATTACAAAAAAAGAATAATGTTAATAAAATAAACAAACAAAAAAATATATATTTTTTTTTAAGTGTGTATAAGACAAAATAAAATTGGGTTGAATAAATACAAAATCTCAACTGATTCCTACACTATTTGTTTCACAATTTCTTGTGTGTGTAAATAAAACATGTTTTTAAATTACTACAAGAAATAAAATAATTGTTTTTAATTAAATTGGATTGTATATGTAAAAAATGAATCCTAAATTAGTTTTGAAAATATTACTACAAGAAATACAATACAAATAATTTCAAAAATTTCAGTTAATTAAAAAAAGTACCAAAAAAAAGTCATATTTTAATTTAATTCTAAGACGCCCACGACCCTAGTAAGGAAAAGCGGTACAGAACATGGACGGATGGATGGACTAATAAAGGGCACCGTTAGAGCAACATGTTTGGATAGTAATTAATGTTATTTCATTTCAAGATCTATTTATCATCACGATACTATCAAATGTCAAAGAATCTCACAAAGCTTGGCGTAGGTACAAATATAATTCAGCCGTCCGTGTGTGTGTGTGTGTGACTTCCTAATCGAAACAACACTGTATCTTTTTGTTGCCTTTCAAGTAAAAAAAAAAAAAAAAAAAGGGAAATGTGAAAACCACAAAGCAGCTTTCATCATTCTATGGGAAACGTGCGGAGACAGCGACAGTTCTCACGGGCCACTCCCATGCATTACAGCCCAAGGAACACAGTTTTGCTTTTTATTTTTCGCTTATGTTGCAACGCTCATATTGAACATATGAATATTAACAGGGGGTAACTTATTCTTGCACTTGTGTAAAAGTTAAGAAAGTTAAAATGTTACTTAAGAACACGTTACATGAACAGCTAATAAAGTTAATATGAAAACCAGAGCTTGACTCAGCAACAGACTATTTCTACTTCCATTATTTTGTATGGGCTAAATTTGGAGTTTTTTTTAATTGTAAACATTAATATTAACAGTGATTAAGTTATTTTTATACTTGTAAAATGAAAAAGTTGTATCCTTTTTACATTTTAATATTACAGCAGTTGACTTCTTTTTACACTTGTATGAGAGAAGCATGTTAAAAAACCTTGCTTGTAAATAGAGGTAACAGTTTGACCCTGGGACAGATTTCTCTTTTCATTCTTTGCCACGGGGAAAAAGTTGATATATGCCATGTGAATATTAACAGTGGTCAAGTTATTTTTACACGTGTATGACAAGTATGTTAAATGTGACTTGGAACATGCAGTCAAAGATTTCATGATGGTGTTTGCCCCTGGAGCAGATTTCCATAATTTATAGGAGAAAAAAAAAATGTTTTTGTCCATTAATAATCCTTGTCAAAACACTGTCGCAGACAGAAATATGTCAATCAAGCATCGATTAGTGGATTGCTTAATTTGGGAGAAAAGATTAAATGATATAATTGTGTGAATGCTTTGCAAAATACAGTAGCTAACACTCAGCCAGACTGGACGGAGAGCTTCTGTGACCAACAATTTTCAAGCCTTGCCACAGATGCTCAATGGGATTTAGGTCTGGACGTTGACTGGGGCATAACACATGATAAATATTCTTTGATGTAAACCATTCCATTGTAACTCTAGCTTTATGTTTAGGTTCACTGTTTTGCTGGAGGATGAATTGCCTTCCCAGTCTCGTCTATTTTAGCCTCCAACAGGTTTTCCCAAACCACTGAGACCATTCGTTCCACATTGGTCACATAATACTCCGCATACAGTGGATTGATTGCATTGGATTGTTTTTCGGAGTACGGGGGGGGGGCTGAATACAAATGAGAAACACATTTTTCAGATTTATACTCTGTTTAAATTTTGAAGAGCTTATCATTTTCGTTCCACTTCACAATTATATGTTGCTTTGTGTTGGTCTATCGCATAAAATCTCAACAAAATACATTCGAGTTTGTGATTGTAAGGTGACGAATGTGAAAAAGTTCAAGGGGTATGAATCCTTTTTCAAGGCACTGTATTTTCCCCAAGCTATTGAGCATATCATTGGAATAACGGGTGAGTTCTTTGCAACCTATTATTATACAGGTAAGAAGGTATGCACTTTAAATAGTTTTCATCTGATTATTTACACTTATTACAATTATCTAACATGGTTTGATCTAAAAAAATTGAAAATATGGTTTCTTGCCAGTGTTCGCGTTTCAAGTTATGGTTTCTAGCCTGGGTTAGCGTTGGTATTTATTAGGTACGGTTCGAAGTCATGGTTTCAAGTTAAGAGTCAGGGGTTTTACAAGAGTTGAGGCTTCATATTAGGCCAGTGTGAGGGTTTCAAGTCTCGCTGTGGGTTAGGGTGTGTTGACCTGGTGGAGACTTTCCATACTTCCTCCCGCTCTTCCTTTCATACCATCCTTGCTACCTTCCATCCTCCCTTTCTTCAACCTTCCTTCCTTCCATACCATCCTCATATCCTTCTGTCCTTCCTTCCCTGCAAGTGTCTACCTGCTTTTGCCCCACCTTGTGAATATTCCTTTTTTCCCTTGCTCTTTATGTTGCACTACATGGTTGTCTCAACACACACAAAGGTCCTAATGCATTATTAAAAGATGGTTAAGCGCACACACAAGCAATAAATCTCTCTCACACACACACACACACACGATGCCACGCCATGGGGTGGAAAGCTTTGTTGTCACGGTAACGGATGTGTATCCTCAAGCAGAGCAGCTGGGGGGCTTAAAGGGTCTGTGATGGAGTGATAAAAGACAAGAAACAATTAATGCATTGCTTCCAGCTGCCAACATACCTATCAATCAAGAAGATCCTGCCTCCTTAGCATTCTGTTGATTCCTATTATCTTGGAGAGTTGATTTCGATTGTCAAACATTCAGTGAGCTATGATTTTTGTTATTGTATTCATGTATTGATTTCTACTGTTCTGAGTGTTGATTTGTATCAGCCTCAAGTACTTGTTGTCTTGAATATTAATTTGTCATCGACTTTGACCATTGATTCATATCGCCTTGAAACGTTGATTTCCATCGTCTTCGAGCGTTGATTTCTACCATTCCCGATCGGGCATGGATTTCTATTGTCTTTGATCTTTTATTTATGTCTTCAAATGTTAATTTGTGTTGTCTCCGAGCATCAACTTCTACCATCAAGCGTTATCATCTTCAAACATTCAGTGAGCTGTAATTTCCATTGTCTGTGAGCACTGACCATCTTCAAATATGACTTTTTAATGTCTGAAAGTATTCATTTCTATTGTCTTCAAGCAGTCATTACTAGAGCTTTGATTCCTATGGTCTTGGTGCATTGATTTCCGTCGTCCCCGAGCATTCCTGTCTATAACCTTAAAACGTTGATTTCTATGGCCTTTGTCACATGGGGGGCCCTATTGATTTTGTACAAGGTGGAGGTAGTGTGAGGGTTCATGGATGGCTGCTTGCAGCTTTCTTTTAATTTGTATCTTAAGTGTTGTCGTTTGGGAGCGTCTGCTTGTAGGTTAAAGACATGTAGCGACACGTCTGGTGTGTCTAGCATCATAGTGATATCTCACTCAATGTGATTACAGCGATTCGACAAAACCTCCAGTGTGCCAGTTCCTTCCCTTCCCCCCTCCCTGTCATTCCATACACACTTAGTCACCATGTAGACGTGACTCATTTTCTTCTCTTGGACTTCCATGACTCCACTTTGAGGGGAAAAAAAACAAAACAAAAAACTGTTATGTACAATACTTATTACTAAAGGACTTGAGTAGTAGATCTCAAACTGCTTGAACGAATCCATCCATCCATTCTCAATACCGCTTATCCTCTTCAGGGTCACGGGGGGCGCTGGAGCCTTTCCCAGCTGACTTTGGGCGAAGGCAGACTACACCCTGAACTGGACGCCAGTCGATCGCAGGGCACATAAACACGGACAACCATTCACGGCGTCACTGAGTGGGAACTGAACCCACGCTGCCTGCACCAAAGTCAGGCAAATGCACCACAATACCATCAGTGACTGCTTGAATTAATATGAAAGGTAAATATTTCATTTTTCATATTATATTGCAGAATGTGTTTTTAAAATTAAGTTTATTAACTCACCTGTTATGGTAATTGTTGGAATTAATACATTTTAATTACTTTTAAAATGATTTATTTTTTTATTTCATGATTGAAAAATGACCAAAAGTGGATTCAGTCAGGTTAAAAATATTACTCATAATGCACATTTAATAATACAATATATGGAATATTTATTATTAATATATAATAAGATATAGTTTACCTTGGTTTTTGTGATTCATCTCTTCGAAATAAACAAATAAAAATCCTTTTGAATACTGAATCAATACGTTCTCACGGAAATCATTTCCCAGAAATAATCCATGGGTTCCAGAGCGCCCCCCCCCCCCCCCCCCCAAAAAAATGTACCGTATTTTCACGACCATAGGACGCACCGGATTAAAAGGCGCAGTCTCAGTTACAGGCTCTATTTCTGTATTTAACACAAACATAAGGCGCACCGTATTATTGGGCGCAGACATGGTAAAATATATGCTAGTTTAAAACATACGGTAGCATGCATGCACGCTAAAACAATGTTTTTAAAAAGGCAGCGGGAGCAAAACTGAGTTGGGTTGTACTTTATTGAAGTATTTAAGAATGTATTGACATTATTTTTTGATCAATCCTCATCCACAAATCCATCAAAGTCCTCATCTTCTGTATCAGAAATGAACAGCTGGGCAAGTTCTCCAACACGCCAGGTTCCCTCTTGTCATTGTCAGAGTCAGTCTCGTTGCCGGGGGGCTGTTCAGCAATGATGCCGGCTTTCGCGAACGCTCGGACAACAGTCAAAGCAGATACCTGAGCCCGAGCATCCACAATCCATTCACATATGGTGGCGTAATTCGCCCGGCGTTGCCACCCAGTCTTAGTTGCACTTGGTTTTTCACAGCGGCTGTGAGATGGCCGCGCATGGAGTCACAGATCAACAGGGACGGTGACGCGTGGAGAAAAAACATCGGCCTCTTTAGGTACACCTCACTCAGTCACGCTCTCATTTTCTCCTTGTCCATCCAGCCCTTTTGATTGGCCTTATCGATGACTTCGGCTGGAAACTTTTCTTTAGACAACGTCTTCCACTTAAAAATCACCATAGGTGGCAGTTTCTGTCCATTACCATGGCAACCAAGCACAACAGTAAAAGCTGACTTCTCGTGCCCCATTGTGCGTATCGCTACCGTGGTGGTCCCCTTCTTCTCTACATCGGGATGTCGAAAGTGAGTGGCACCTCGTTCGTCCATGATGGTGATGTGGTTGGGCTGGATGTATTTGTCGGCAATCTTTTTACTGCAGTAGGAGCGGAAGATGGCCAGCTTTTCCTTGTAATCCGCCGGAAATTGCTGCGCCACGGTAGTCCTTGCCCGGATGGATAGATGGCGGCGTTGCATAAAACGAAAGCACCAAGACTGACCCCCTTTACGTCCACATGCTGTCCCTCAATCACATCCCCCAACAAAATATGCTTTAGTTTTAAAAATATATTGTATTTTTCAAATATTATTCACAATAAATATTTTAAACATAAAATAGCAATACAAACTGTTAAGGCTATTACCTTCAGTTACAGAAAGAAGAACATGCTTATTGAAGGGATGCTTCCACAAATGGGATTTTAAGTGTTTTTATTCACATATTTCAATTTTACATTTGAAGCATCTGTTCGATAGCTAATAAAGTGTTCTGACTGTACAAGATACGTGGAAAGGAAAAGAAGAAAAAAAAGTTTCATCTGTGATGCGATCCAGTTGAGATTGTTTACACATGAGCGCCCCTTAGCGCCATCTCTATCTCATTACAATACATTTCCCATCAGAGGTGACAACAGGCCCTCTTTGTATAAAATCTCAACTTGTCCTTCATCCATTGAATGTTTACATTTAAGTGTCCATTTGAAAAAGAGTGGCGGCTGTACCGTGGCATGCTTTAGGTGTCGTGCGCCTGTAGCATCTTTTCGATTTCCTGGTCCCACTGCTCGTCTCTGTTGTCTGACTCGGCCACCACCTCGTATTCCTGGAGCTCCTGCTGGAGGTCTTTCTCCCAGTCTGACTGCTCCTCTGCCACAAAGAAGTTAATATCATATGATATGTCATGAAATGAAGCTGCATTGCTAGCAGTGTAAAAACTGTATATAGACCCTTTCCCAAAAAATCTTTAAAGTTAAAGTTTAAAGTTAACTTTCATAGATTATAGATTCAGGGCCCACTATTGAAACAATTTCAAGTATAGAATACTGTGAAGAAATCACCATTTACGTCTCAGTTTTTGTAGGAAAAAAAGAAAGAAATTAGGGTCACATAGAGTGAATAAAATATGGTACTTTCAAAACGATATGTTCTTCAATACTTTGTTGGGAATCCCTTTGCTTTAATCTCTGACTCGATGCGCCGTGGCATTGAGCCAATCAGCCCGTGGCATTACCTGGGAGTTATGGAAGCCCAGATTTCTTCTTTTTTTGGGGGGGTCTGGTGCCCCTCATTTTCCTCTTGATAATACCCCATAGATTCTCAAATGGGGTTTAGATCTGGCAAGTTGGCCAGCCAGTCAAGCACTGTGATGGCATGGGCATCGAAGTAGGTTTTGGTGCTTCTGGCGGTATGGGCAGGGGCCAGGTCCTGCTGGAAAATGAAATCTATCTCCACACAGATCCTCAGTAGAAGGAATCATGAAGTCCTCTAAAACATTCTGGTCGACTTTTGCGGTGACCTTGGATTGAAGAAAGCAGAGTTTACCAACACCTGCACTGGACATTGCACCCCAAATCATGACTGACTGTGGATATTTCACACTGAACCTCAAGCAGCTTGGGTTCTGTTCTTCACCTGTCTTCCTCCATCCCCTTGGACCTTGATTATCGAATGACAGGCACACTTTACTTTCATCAGAATAGAGGACCTCGGACCACTGGCCAACAGTCCAGTCCTTCTTCTCCTTGGCCCAGTTGAGACGCTTCCTATGTGGCTCAGAAGTGGCTTGACCCGAGGAACCCGCCAGTTGTAGCCCATCTCCTGGATGCGTCTGAATGTGGTGGTTTTTTAAGATGTGACTCCTGCCTCATTTCACTCTTTCTTAATCTCTGCTAGATTCTTCAATCTTCTGTTTGATAATCCGCTGAGGCCCCACGGTCATCTCTTTTGCTGGTGGTACTTCTCCTGCAACATTTTGTCCTTCCATGAGACTTTCTATTGATAAGCTTGGACACGGCACTCTGTGAACAGCCAGCCTCCTTAGCTATGAACGTTTGTGGTTTAACCATCCTATGGAGGGTATCAATGATGGTCTTCTGGCCCGTTGTCAAGTCTGCAGTATTCTCCATATTTAACCCAACTGAGACAATTGAACCAAACTGAAGCAATTTCATGACAAGTGGGAAAACCTGTGCAGGTGCTTTGAGTTTATTAGATGATTAGTGTGTGACACTGAGTTCAAAACATTTATGGCCTGCAAAATTTGGGCTGATTTCTTCACAGTCTTCTAGTTTTTTTGAATTCCTGATTTCATGGGTTTTATGAACTGTAAGCCCAAATTATGTAAAAATAAAGAAATTAATACTTGAAATTGCTTAAATTGTGGGCCCTGAATCTATAATCTATGAAAGTTTAATGTTTTGAATGGAATTATGGAAATAAATAAACTTTTCCATGATATTCAAATTTTTTGGAAAGGGTCTATATTGTCCCTTCAAGTGGACAGGCAGCCCAGCGGGCACAGCGGAATTTTTAAATATGCATTTACAAAAATCAAATTCCGGCCCATTTATGAATGACATTACTTCATTACTACAGTTTTTCTTAACGGGAAAAGGGAGGCCTTTGTCTTAAGTGATGGATCTTGGCATAGCGCAAAATTTAAAATACTACAATAAAATTCAATTTCACAATAAATTAACCAGTTTATTGTGCCGTCACTTCAATATTACCAATTTCTATCCTGATGGGGGAAGGAAGGTGTCTATTTTGGGAGGTGTTAATTTATTTTAAGTGGCTGTAAATGCAGGACGGTGGGCAAGTTGTTAGCACACCCGCCTCACAGTTCTGAGGTTGAGGACTTTAATCCAGGCTCTGGCCTTCCTGTGTGGGGTTTGCATATTCTCTTCGTGCTCGTACGGGTTTTCTGTGGGTAATTCCTCACACATTCCAAAAACAGTAGCTAGCTAGCTTCACTCAAATCTCTGTAAGTAGTCCTTCAGGGTGAAAGCATCTATACTATGTGCCCTGCGATTGACTTGCGACCAGGGAGGCCTTTCTCTGTCACATCTGGCGCAACGACAATTTGTATTGAAATACTTAAGACTTACCGTCAGCTGAAGGGGCGCTGTCCTTCTTGTCGAGCACCAGCTGCTCCATTCCCTTCTGCAGGTCCTCGCGGTCGATGGCCGCCGAGTCGAAGGCGTCGCTCACAAATTCGCCGACGCCGGGACTGGTGGAGATTGAAAAGTCTTCCTCCAGAGTGGGCTGAGGGACCACCCGCAGACCCACACACACACACACACACACACACGTCAAGAGCAAGAACCCTTGATTTTTAATGTTTGAGGAGTAAACATTTTACAAGGAAAAAAGCTACAGCGACATTTTTCCCCTGCAGAATTCAGACTTTCTTCCATCCTATTAGGCCTGAGTATTGTCTAAAACAGTGTTTCTCAAAGTGCGGTGCACACGAAGTCCTACATTCAGTCCTATGGTACACCTATAGCCAAAGTACAGGAAGTTTCATATCGTTTTAATTTCCTTCTCAAATTCGTATATTTTTGCATAGTAGATCATCAAAAAAATGTAAATATCAGACAAATATAACCCAAGTTAACTTAAAACGCTGTTTTTAAATTGTGATTTCATTTATCAAGTGGAAAAACAAACTGTTCAAAGTTGCCTGGCACTGTGAGAAAACGTAACGGCCCCCTAAACCTATTAACTGGTTGGGCCATCCTCTGCAGAAACAACTGAAATCAAGCATTTTCTATAACTGGCAATAAGTCTTTCACATCTCTGTGGAGATATTTTTGCCTACTTTTCCTTGCAGAATTGTTTGAATTCAGAAAAAAATGGAGGGTTTTCGAGCATGAACATCCTTTTTCAGGTCATGCCTCCGCATTTCAAGTTGGAGTTTGACTAGGCCACACCAAAACCTTCATTTTGTCTTAAGCCATTCAGAAGTTGACTTGCTGGTGTGTTTTGGATCTTTAGCCTGCTGCAGAACCCAAGTGCGCTTCAGCTTGAGGTCACAAACTGATGGCTGAACATTCTCCTTCAGGATTTTGTGTTAAAGAGCAGAGCTCATGGTTCCATCAATCACAGCAAGTTGTCCAGGTCCTGAAGGAGCAAGCAGCCCTACTACTGCTGGTAACATGTTTTTTTCAGAATTTCTGTGCTATATTTACACAAGCTGTAACGCGACACACACCTTCCAAATAGCTCAACTTTCATCTCGTCAGTCCATATAACCCATCCATCCATCCATTTTCTGTGCCGCTTCTCCTCACTAGGGTCGCGGGCGTGCTGGAGCCTATCCCAGCTATAATCGGGCAGGAGGCGGGCTACACCCTGAACTGGTTGCCAGCCAATCGCAGCCCATCTGATGATCGTGAAAATACGGTAGTACAAATCTTGAGTCAAACCAGGTTGCTTTGATCTACTTGTGCTGTTATTAATGTTGCTATACTTTGCATTTTTTTTAAACCAACTGGAAACTCGGTTGGCAGCATATTGCCTGTTAAGGCATTAATGGCCGTTTATACCACTGTGCCAAATGTTTAATATTTGTTCAGTGCAATTTTTGTGGAGAGAGCCCGAGTGTTTTATTTATATTTTTAATTTATCTAAGATGTTTTATGTATTGTACTACATTACAATGCCAATGTTCAAAATATTCTTTTGAGTTAACTGTTCTTAAAAAGGATGTTCTTGAATTATTATGCTTTAATATCACCATATCAGTGCCATAAAAAACAACAATACTATTGTTTTCCGTGATAGTTTATGGGAAAATATATTGTCCTAAAAAAATAAGAAAAATAAAGGCATATATTGAAAGCGAGAGCAATGAATAAATATTGTGTAGTGTTAAAAATAGAGTAACAACTGTAATAAATATCTGCAATATACCAGGACAGCTAAGTAAGAACCATGATTAAGCGGAGGATTACTGTATCTGTATTCCGTGATGATAAATTGGATTGTTCTAGGGCTGAGACTCTGTTTCCAGACATGTGCATCCTGGGACTCACATAGTTTCAAGTGTAAAATTATCTATGCAATAAAATTAAATACACTTTTAAAAAATAAAACGTGCCTTGTTCTTTATTAACGTTTAGGCCTACTATACTACTATATTTTAATGTTGCTCATAATGGTGGCACATGAAGAGCCAAGTATTGCTTGAGGTAGCTTGGGGCAAAAGGTTTGAGAATAACTCATCTAAAAAACCCTATTGTCTTAAGTTTGTCTTGCATCCTACCTTCTGTTTGTCACTGATGGGAACAGGCGGCGTTTTGGGCCTGACGTTGTCTGCGAGGACAATAAACAGAGCAGCAATGAGGATTAGCATACAGTCCCCTTCAAAAGTATTGGAACGGCTATGGCAATTCCTTTGTTTTTGTTGTATACTGAAGACATTTGGGTTTCAGATCAGAAGATGAATATGAGACAAAAGTTTAGATTTCTATTTTATTTCATGGTCTTTACATCTACGTGTTAAAACACCTTTTGTTTGTTTGAAAATATTGGAACAGACAAATTAACTTAAAGTAGCGATGAGCACGGCAGTTCTTTTGAGTGTACTGAATCATTCGAATCAGTTCATTAAAGAGTCGTTCAAAAGATTTGTTCACCGAATTGTTCAGTTCTTTTTCACAAAATCATTCAATGCTTCCTCATTCCTTTAATGATCCATCCCTGAGGTTCACGTTCACTCAACACATTCACCGAAGGACTATGCGTTGTTGTTGTCGTGTATTGTATAAACTAGGAAAGGTGGGGAGATTATTTAAATATAAAAAAAAAAAAATTAAAAAAAACTTTGGCTAAATGATCACGTATCTACTGTATCTCTTGCTCAGCAAGCTCTCGAACACCCAGCTTCGGTTGTGACTCGTGAACATGCGTGCAGCGAGCTCATCTACCGACCATCCTTCCGCGTCCCCTGACGCCCAGCTCGGCTCTCGCCAGCCGGCGTGACTTTTCTTGCATTCCACTGCGGTGGGGACAGCATCGCTGACACCACCCTCCGCCAGCCTGGCTTCCTGCTCGCTCACCTAACTTATTGTCATCTGATTAGTGGAAAGCGGCTTTGAGTGTCTTGAGAAGCGCTACAGAAGTTTAATGCGTTGTTATTATTAATATTATGAAATAAAAAGCTTTAATAATCACGTTAGAGACAGAGTAAATTATATGTGTGTGTACGTAAAAACATTTATTATTGATTCACATTTATTTTAAATATGTGTGCTTGTTTTCATGTGCTTGACTGACTCAACATTAGCCATTAGCTTGAAGAAACGGCTGCTAGCGCAAGCTATCCCCGCGAGGACGTCAGGATTTGCGGTTAAAATCACTCATGGGTACGTTCACTGCGTAATACGCAAACGAATCACTCATTGTACTAGTACATCGCTCCTTAGCAGATCACAAACGAAGAAGTTCCACGAACAAATCACTCGTGTCTAATGGATCGCCAACGATAAGTTCCACGAACGAATCACTCTTCAGTTCCTCAGTACACCAGTCCACTGAACAAATCACTCAGTTCACTTAAGCCCCTCCCCTGAACGAATCGCTTTTCAGTTCCTCAGCAAACCAGTTCACTGAACGAGTCGCTCAGTTCACTTAAGTCCCTTCCCCACTTGCATGGCGCTGCCTGACGCTGGCTACTCATTGGTCATTCGACGAAGTGAGTGACAACGTTGGCGAATTGCAAATCACATGGCAGTACATTTAATGAAGTCCCGCCCCCGACTGCACGCTGGCTGCTCATTGGTCATTCGCCGAAGATTCAGAAGTGAGTGACAGAACGCTTCAACAGTTCCGTTTCCGCTACCAGCCGACTCGCTCGCTTCACGGTGGCCAAGCTAAAAGAACGAATCATTTCATAAACTGATTCAGTTCAGTTCGTTCACTAAAAAGATTTGTTCTTCTTAACGAAACTTGCGCAAACGTAACACAAACTTAAAGTCAACATTTAATATTTGGTGGCATAACCCTTGCACTAACTGCATCAAGCCTGCAACCCATTGACTTAGACTGTGGCATTCTTCATTTGAAATGCTTATCCAGGTTTTTACTGCACCCTCTTTCAGTTCTTGTTTGTTTCTGGGGGTTTCTCCCTTCAGGAGATAACATGTATGCTCTATTTGGTTAAGGTCCAGTGATTGACTTGGGCAGTCTAAGACCTTCCACTTTGCTGTCATGGCCGTGTGTTTTGGGTCATTGTCTTTGTTGCATGTTGAAGCTTCTCCGAATTAGTTTGGATGCATTTTTCTGTAAATTGCCAGACAAAATGGTTTTGTAGACCTCATAATTCATTCTCCTGCTACCATCAATAAAGACTAGTGAGCCCGTTCCAGAAGCAGCCATGCAAGCCCAGGCCATGACATTATCTACACCATGCTTCACAGATGAGCTTGTGTGTTTTGGATCATAAGGAGAGCCTTGATTTCGCCATACTTTGGACTTTCTATCACTTTGACAGAGGCTAATCTTGGTCTCAACAGTCCATAAAACTTTGTTCCAAAACCTTTTTGGTTCCTTTCTTCTACTTTGCAAAATCCAATCTGGCCTTCCGATTCTTTTTGGTGATGAGTGGTTTGCATGTTGTGGTATGTATACGTCTTCTGTTGAAAACCTCGAACTGTGGATTGTGATACCTAAACCCCTGCCCTGTGGAGGTTGGCAGTGATGTCACCGACTGGTGTTGATACCCTTGGCCGACCTGTTCGATGTCTGTTGCTCAGTACACCAGTAGTTTCTCTTTTTCAGACCATTCCAAATTGTTGTATTGGCTATGCCCAAAGTTTGTGCAATAGCGCTGATCAATTTTCCCTCTTCTCTCAGCGTGAAAATGCTTTGCTTTTCTCCCATAGACTGCTTTCTGGTCTTCATGTTTGGTTAACAGCAAATGCAGTTTTCACAGATGAAACCCAAAGCCAAAAACAAGCACTATCTAATGTTTAAGCAATCAATCTAAAAGACAACATCTGAGCAACTAGAAACACCCATCAGTCACGTTCTAATACTTTTGCTCACTTGATAAGTGGGTGGCTTCAAACAAAAGGTGCTCTGTCCCGAGTTGTTTAACACATCTAGACGTAAATACTTTGAAATAAAAGCTGAAATCATGAACTTTTGTCTCATAGCTTTTGTTCTGAAACCCAAATGTCTTCAGTATACAATAAAAAACAAACAAATTGACCTTGCCATTCCAATACTTTTGGAGGGGACTGTATATGCAAACAAGCGTAATGTCATTCATGTAAATGAAATACCCGATAAGACGACATCATTGGGTGAGACGCCATCGTCACCCTTCTTCTGCTGCTGCTGCTGGGCCGCCAGCGCAGTCAGCTGCGCCGACTGCTTGATGAGTGACACGCGGTAGAAGTAGTTCCTCCAGAACACTTCCTCCTTCACACTGTCAATCGAAACAAAACAAAACATGGAAACACATGCAGTGGGAGGAAAAAGTATGTGGACCCTTTGGAATTGTTTAAATTTCTGCATAAATTAGTAATAAAATGTGGTCTAATCTTCATCTAAATCACAAGCACATAGAGTCTGTTTAAACTATAACCACGCAAACAATTGTGTCTTCATATTTTTATAGAAAATGACGTAGACATTCACAGGACAAAGAAGTAAGTGAACTGCTAAATTATGGATTGTCCAAGAAGTAATCACACGTAGGTGTCCATGAGTCCAATAAATGAGTCAAGGTGTGGATTAAAGCTGCTCTGGCGACTAGAAAACACACACCAGTTGAGAATTCTCTCGTCAAGAAGCTTTGCCTAATAAGCACCATGTCTCGCGCAAAAGAGCTCTCAGAACCTACGATTGTTGACTTGTATAAAGCTGGAAAAGTGTTAGAATAAATGTACATAAATTATCTCATGTTTACTCTAATCCTGTGGCAAAGGATTCATTCAGCAGTATAATGTTTAATGTATCATGAAAGTTGAAGTTGTCTGTGAAGCGGACTGTGCCCTCATCAAAAAGATAGCGGCTGGAACATTTTGCGGTCAAAGGTTGTAACTATCACCGCCGAAGAAGAACACATCTGCATTATCATCTGCACAATGAGTCATATCTGTGATTGTTTCACGTTGCTGCTGTGTGTGCCCTTATCTCAAGATAGCAGCAGCCACGTCTGTGCAACTAGGAACCACCCTAAGGAAATAAAAAGAGAGCGCTCGGCAGAGTGTGCTCAGAGCGCTAGGATGTTGTAACTGCGTACAACTCTGTCCGTTCTCCTCACGAGTAAAAGAACCAGTCTCGTCTTCCTTCCTTGTTTATTATTTATTAAATGTTCTAGGTTGTTTGAACCTGACAAAAAGGTTACAAAAATATTTAAAAGTCTTGATGTTCATCAGTCCACGGTTAGACACATTTTCTATAACTAGAGAAACGTTCAGCAGTGTTGCTTCTCTTCCATGGAGTGGCCACCCTGTAAAGATGCCTGGAAGACCACAGCGCAGAGTGCTCATCCAACCATCCATTTTCCGTACCGCTTATCCTCACTAGGGTAGCAGGCATGCTGGAGCCTATCCCAGCTATCTTTGGGCAAAAGGCGGGGTACACCCTGAACTGGTCGTCAGTCAATCGCAGGGCACATATAAACAAAAAACCCTTCACACTCACATTCACACCTACGGGCAATTTAGAGTCTTAAATTAAAACTACCATGCATGTTTTGGGGATGTGGGATGAAACAGGAGTACCCGGAAAAAACCCACACAGGCCGGCCTGGATTTGAATCCGGGTCTTCAGAACTGTGAGGCAGATGTGCTAACCAGTCGTCCACCATGCTGCCTCAGAATACTTAATTAGGTAAAAAAAAAAATATATATATATAAAATAAAAGTGTTAGCTGAAGACTTACAGAAATTACTTCACATGCCAACCTCTCTGTTGACAAATCTACCATACGTAAAACATTAAACAAGAACGGTTCATGGGAGAAGACAAAGCAGGAAGCCATTCTTGTCTAAAAAATAAAATAAAAATAAAAAAACCAAGCTGCACATTTGTAGAATGCTAAAGAGCGCCTGGATATTACACAGCACTACTGGCAAAATATTCTGTGGATGGATGAAACCAAAGTTGAATTGTTTGGGAGGAACACACACCACCATATGTAGAGGAAAAATGGCACAGCACACCAACATGAAAACCTTCTCCCAACTGTGAAGCATGGAGGAGGGAGCATTACGGTATGGTTGTGCTTCCCTACCTTAGGGCATGTACAGCTTGCTATCATCAATGGAAAAATGAATTCACAAGTTTATCAAGATATTTTGCAAAAGACCTTGAAGCAATTTGTCCAACAGTTGATGCTCAAAAGAGGATGGGTGTTGCAACAGGACAATCACAATGATCCGAAACACAGATGCAAATCACCAACAGGATGGCTTCAGAAGAAGAAAATATGTGCTCTGGAGTGGCCCAGTCAAAGTCCTGACCTCAACTGGATTGAGATGCTGTGGTATGACCTCAAGAGACCTATTCAAACGAGACATCCCGGGAATCTTGTTGAACTGCAAGAGTTTGTTAAAGTGGAATGGTCCAAATGTCATCCTGATCATTGTGCACATCTGATCTGCAACTACAGGAAAGGTTTAGTTGAGGTTATTGCTGCCAAAGGAGAATCAACCAGTTATTAAATCCAAGTATTAACTAAGTGTTTCCGCCCTGTCCTGTGAATGTTTACATGCTATGCTCTATAAAAATATGAAAACACGTAATTGCTCGTGTGGTATTAGTTTAAGTTATACTGATCCAACTTTTTCAATTCCGATCCGATACTGATATTGCAGCCTTGACTTTTGGCCGATACCGATATTGGTCTGATCAGACATCAGCAATAATCATACATACTTTACTAATTAGTATGGAATGTTAGAAAAGGCTTGATCAAGTGATATTACTCAAACATAGAACTATAATCCTCAACAGTAGACCCATTTATTATTAACCAATGGATTCTAAAAAGTAACTTTAAACATAGGAATGTACTACAATTGAATAAAATAAATACAATTTATATTAGAAAATCCTGAAAGATAACAATAATAACAAAAAAAAAAAAAAAATTAAACAAAATAACAAAAAATATGTTTAAATTGCAACATAACCACAGCTTTACATATATCCTGCATTTGAATAGATTAAATAAAAAATAAATTACAAAACCATGAAAAATAATCTCAATAAATAGATACAAATTATACTTTTAAAATGCAAAATAATTCAAATTCAATTCAGTTATTATTTTACTGTCAGTATATGGTGGGAAGAGCATTTGCTTTCTCCACGTGCGGTGGCAATGTATCTGGTGTAAAGTTTTATTCGCTGTTCCTGCTGTGCACATCTTGACCTTTGAGGGGCAGTATTGTGCTCGCAATGAGATCACACTTGCAAGTAACAAAGGAGAAGTTACGATGGAATATTTTCAATCGAACTCGTTTTTTCACAAGAACATATGCTTGAGTGTACCATTATATTGCCATTTTGTATAAGTTTATACAGCGTTTGTGTACCAATATTCATTATTTTGAGAGACAAGTACCACGAGTTCAATGTTAATTTTCATTAGCTCGCGAATGGTGTTTTTCATTCATTGTGTGTTAGCTTTGATCTAGCGATTTTTCTGAACACAAAGCGAACGAAAACACAAAGTTTTTGATGTATTTTAACATTCAATAGGTCTAATTATTTTATTGAGTGTTTAGTTTTTGAGTGAATTTCAACTAGTGTGTCAAATAAATGACTTTAAGCAATCAAAATTCACTCTTCTTGCTACTATGTTTGCACTTTATCACCCTATTGTTGTGATCACGTGGGCGCTGCTGGATGAAAGTGCTGGAGCAGAGCAGGAAACAGTATGTGATAAGGTATGTGGGTGGTAAAATTTGAGATTTGATCCGATCCTGCCGGCACGGTGGACGACTGGTTCGAGCGTCAGCCTCACAGTTCTGAGGACCCGGGTTCAATCCCCGGCCCCGCCTGTGTGGAGTTTGCATGTTCTCCCCGTGCCTGCGTGGGTTTTCTCTAGGCACTCAGGTTTCCTCCCACATCCTAAAAACATGCATGAATTGGAGAAACTAAATTGCCCGTAGATGTGAATGTGAGTGCGAATGGTTGTTTGTTTGTATGTGCTCTGCGATTGGCTGGCAACCAGTTCAGGGTGTACCCCGCCTCCTGCCCGATGATAGCTGGGATACGCTCCAGCACGCCCGCGACCCGAGTGAGGAGAAGCGGCTCAGAAAATGGATGGATGGAAGATCCGATTTTTTATTTTTTTTGCTGACATCGGACCAATTTCTGATCTCAAATTTAAGATTGGGACATCCCGAGTTTAAGCAGACTGTTTACGCTTGTGATTTAGATGAAGGTCAGACTACATTTTAAGACCAATTTAAAGAGAAATTGAAGAAATTTCAAAAGGTCCACATACTTCTTCCTCCCACTGTAAAACCACACAGACACATGATGGTGGTCACTAACTTGTTTGGGCATTTTAAGCCTCAATAAATGTTCCTCATGAAATAATAAATGAATATTGCATACTTTCGTTCTCAAATGAAAAACAAGTCTCATAAAATTGAAACGCTGTTGGCGTAAACCAAACTTTTTTTTATACAATGTAACTTTTTTCTTGTTAAACCTTTTTCATTTAAATTTGAAAAGAAATCCATCCATTTTCTGAACCGCTTATCCACACTTGGGTCGCAGGTGTGCTGGCACCTATCTCAGCTGACGTTGGGAGAGAGGCGGGGTACACCCCGAACTGGTCGTACCATGCATGTGGGAGGAAAACTGGAGTACCCAGAGAAAACTGGAGTACCCAGAGAAAACCCACGCAGGCACGGGGAGAACATGAAAACTCCACACAGGCAAGGCCGGATTTGAACCCGTGCCCTCAGAACTGTGAGGCAGATGTGCTCACCTGTCGACCACCGTCCCTTGAAAGGTAATAGTCACATTATTTTATTTTTACATTATTTTTAGACAAACTTTCTCATCCAAAAAAAATATATATAACTTTAGTTGTAAACTATTTTTTTGCAATCAAATTCTAACTTTTGTTTTAAAATTAACTTTTGTAAAATATTCACTTTTGCCTCATGAAAATGGAAACTTTACATGTTAAAAATGTAGGTGTTCCTTGTAGATTTACAAGTCCAGTTGTCAATAGGTTTAATTATTTTAAAATACAAACTTTACTTTTTTCATGCAAAATACCCCAAAAAAATTAACACTCAGAAACCTTTTTTCTTGTTAAATGAAATCTAATTTCGTCTCATCAAAGTGTAACTTGTAAAACTTTACATTTTTCAGATAAAATATTAACTTTGGTTGTAAAATGTTAACTTTTTCCTCTTAAAATACAACCCAAATTATTGTAGAAAGTTTTTCTCACAAAATGTAAACTTTGTTCATGTACAATGTAATTCTTTAAATGAATAGTAAAACACAACAAATGATTTTCTTGTAAAATTGGAATTGTTTTCATTGACAACAGGAAATTCTAAGAAACCTTTTCTGTCAAATAAAAAATCTTGTAAAAATACCCTTTCCGCAGAAAATTTTTCAAAAACAATTCAGGTAACAAACCTCTCGAAGAATTACAAGTTTCTCCTCCAAATTACAATTTCACATAAAATTACAAATTTCTGCACACAAAACCAAACAATTTTTCATATAAAATTTCTGATGAATCTCATAAATTCCCATTCATTTGTCAAATAAAGATCACCTTTTTTTTGTTTCCTCATCAATTTTGTAAACTCAACTTTTTTCCTTTGAAAGTAAAAACATTTTTCCTCATAACACGCACACAAATAGATAGGTACTGACTGTTTGGGCACCAGGTCAAAGCGCATGCGGTTGAGAAGTTGGTCCTCCTCCAGCATGACAGCAGCCAGAGGAAACATTTGCTCCATGTCAAAGTGGAACTGCACGCCAGCTGGAGGGTCACGCAGGAAATTACGCTTGTCCTGAATGTGGAAAACAACACTTATATGTGTATCTTTTTTTGTGGATTACTTTTATTCTTTGTGTTTATTTTTATTGTGCAAGGTCCTGGTTGTCTTAAATAAATGGTGACAGGAGCCATCGCATTTATCATGACACGTGCATATCAACACTTTTTTATATAAATGTAATGTTACTCACAGCTGAGAGGGCGAGGATTTGCTGCTGGATAGTCTCCTCCTCATTGTAGCCCACCCAGGGAGGAACTGCTGCTTCTGGACACACATGCCAGTAAATTACATCACATACAGTGCCGTGAAAAACTATTGGTCCCCTTCTCAAATTTTTGTATTTTGGCATAGTTTCCCCACAACCCAAGTAAACTTAAAATGCCGTTTTTAAATGGTGACTTCATTTATTAAGGAAAAAAAACAAAAGTTACCTGGCCCTGTGTGAAAAAGTAATGGCCCCCTAAATCTAATAAATGGTCGGGGCATCCTCAGCAGCAACAACTGAAATCAAGCAATTTCTATCACTGGCAATGAGTCTTTTTCATCTCTGTGGAGATATTTTGGCCCACACTTGCTTGCAGCATTGTTTAATTCAGCAAAAATGGAGGGTTTTTGAGCATGAAATGCCTTTTTCAGGTCATGCTAGTGATGTTACGAGATGTGCAGAGTCTTCGAGGCGTGTGTCGAGTAATGAGGGGGTGTTTCCGCAAAGCGCGTATCGAGGCTTGCTTCATGACGTCCGAAGCCTCGGTGCCCGGCTATACCACATGACCGATTTGGGGAGCGCTTCAAGGTTTGCCGCGAGGTTTGACAGCAATCTAAATCCCTCATGCAGGCGCCATTCAAATTTTGGGTTTTTATATAGTTGCGGTCAGCTCAGTTTGGAATCCTTGGAAAGAGGCTGTCGGCCGTTAAGATGGGACCCTGGTCTAATAGCCCAGCAGGTGTTGTACTCTCAGCCGGGGTTATGGTGGTCGCCTGAGTTAGAAACCCAAGCAGGACTGCACCGCATAAGGAAATATCATTGAAGCTTATCCATTATCTTTGTTTATCAAGAACTGCATTTTTCTCCTTTTCTTATTTTATTCATGGGGAAAGTATTTATTTTGTTCACAGAAAGCAAGGTAAAATAAAACCTCACCGGGAGAGGAGAAATTACTGTGCCCCAATTTAAAAATCTTGCTCTTGAATGAATCACTTAGCACAAAAATTATGATAAACTGTTATTTCTAAATAAGCACTTTCAAAATCCTCTGCCATTTCCCCAGTGACAGAAAAACATTATACAACCTGCCATACCAGTCATGATGAACATTTTAAGCAAACAGAATACGTTCAAAAATAATATATTTTACACTTTAATTTGGGAAATTACAAGGTCAAACATTGTTTTGTAATACATAGTCATTCACAAGAGCCAAAAAGATGCAAAAATGCAACGTAGCACATAGTGTATGTGGTAAAGATACAGCTGCCTCTGATTATGCACATGGCCAGCAGGTGGTTTCGTGTGCAATAAAGCATCAAGAAACGAACCATGACTCGAACAGTGTTACGATGCTTTATGAAGCTTCATCTCACCATCACTAGGTCATGCCATTGCATTTCAATTGGCTTAAAGTCTGGACTTTGACTCTGTCAATCCAAAACCTTAATTTTGTTTTCTAAGCCATTCAGAAGTTGAATGGCTGGGGTGGTTTTTTTAACATTTAATCATTATCCTGCTGCAGAACCCAAGTGTACTTCAGCTTGGGGTCATTCAGGTGTTTTTTTTCGCAAAAGTAAGACGAGCATTTATGTCCTTTTTGGTCTGCAGTGGTTTTTGCCTTGGAACTTTGCCCAGTCACTTCCTTATTGTTGTGTCATGAACACTGACCTTAACTGAGGCAAGGGAGGCCTGCAGTTCTTTGAGTTCCTTTGTGGGCTCCTGGATGAGTCATTGCTGTTCTCTTGGTGTAATCTTTGTATGTCGGCCATTCTTGGGAAGGTTCACCACTGTTCCATGTTTTCTCCAAGTGAGGATAATGGCTCTCCCCATGGTTCGCTGAAACCCTAAAGCTTTATAGATGGCTTTTGTAACCCTTTCCAGACTAAAATATGTCAATTACTGTAATTTATCGTGTGTAATGCGCACCCATGTATAATTCGCACCCCCAAAGTTGACCTCAAAACTCTGGAAAACCCTTCAACCTATGTATAATGCATTTTTACAATGCATGATTTTGCTGCTATGCATATGATCAAAACACGAAGTACTTCTTTTCCATTGTGTTAAGTTTTTTTCAAATAATTATTCTGAAGATAAGAACTTTATTTTAACACATAATACATTATTTTTATTTACTTTACTTTAATTTCCTAATTCACAGCCCTACTTTTATTTTGCAAATGAGAAAACACAGTTGTGCTCATATGTTTGATTTCCCCAGACAGAATTTGTAAGAGGTGCAGAATTCTTTAAAGAAAACATGAAGGACCAGGCAAAACACATTTTATTTTTAAATTCAAATTAAACTGTCAAGCATTTCAGAAAAGCATTATCATTAAACAAAACATAACCATAAAGAAATTAATGACAATTTGTTGTTCAGTCATCAGTCGTATTTTAAAAAACAACAATATTTAACAAATTCTGCCTGGGTATGTGAACTTATGAGCACAATTGCACATATATACAGTCATATGTACCCCTGTCATGTTGGAATGAAAGTGTAGGCACACTTTCATAACTTTTAGGTGGCATGCTAGAATGAAAGTGTCAATTTTTCATAACCTCGAGGGGGCGGTAGCATATTGTAATGAATGTGAACAGGTTTTTCATAACCTCTAGATGGCGGGATACATTTATAAGATGTGAAAGTCTTTTTCATTTTCTCCTATACCTATGTATGTGACAATTTTCTTGGGGGGGAAAATGGGCATTATATATGAGAAATTACGGTACTTTATTTCTCAACTGTTCTGGAATTTCTTTGATCGTGTTGTTGCAACTTTTTAAGCTCCTTTGTCCGACTTGATTTTGTAGGTAAAGATTCTGTTTTAGAGATTTCTTGATTGAACAAGTCTGGAGGTAATCAGGCTTGAGTGTAACCAGTGAAAATTAACCCCAAATTGTGATTAGCCACAATTAATTCATGATTTAACAAAGGGGATAATTACTTTTTCACACAAGGCCAGGTATCTTTAAATAGTTTTTCCCCCTTAATTAATGAAATCCCCATTTAGCAGCATTTTAAGTTCATTTGGGTTATAGTTGTTTGATATTTACATTTGTTTAATGATCTTAAACGTTAAAGTGGGGAAACTATGCAAAAATATATGAATTTGAGAAGGGGGCCAATACTTTCTCACAGCACTGTAATAAAGGCTTGTATTCGTATTTTTAATTTTTTAAATATTGTAGATTATTTCCCACCTGATCTTTTGGACTTCTTTTCCTTGACAAACTTCTCTTGCTCCTTCTGGAAGTCTCCTAGGAATGTCTACACACAAATTAAGAAAGACGCCTAATAATTGCAATAATAAAATACAAATATTAGCATATAAGTGCACCTTGTCGATAATTCCATCGATCTTTCCCTCCTCGACGCTCTTCTTAATGCTTTGTGCAGTCACTACCATGGACTCTGAGATCTTCTTGGTTGCGCTGGACGCAAAACTGAAGATGAAGTCTGGACAGGGAAGAGAGGAGGAGGTTTATAGAGGAGGCAGCCCTGGAGCAATGGTTAAGATCATCACCTGCCACCGTGGGGGAACTAGGTTCAAAACCCGGACTGGACCATCCCCCAACATCCCCGGACTCACGGCCGTGGTGTCCTTGAGCAAGACACCGATACCCTGAAATGCTCCCTGGGCGCTTCAGCTGCCCCTGCTCCAGTGTGTTCCACTAACATGTGTATGTGTTCACTGTGATAGGTTAAATGCAGAGAAAAAAATTAATGTGCATGCATGTATGTTCATGACAATAAAAGGTGATTCTTCTTCTTATAAACACGTATGACACTTCATTGGGTGCACTTGCACAATGAGATATACAGTAAAACAATTTGGCTTATTTCTGAATAGATAAAAGATGGTGGGAAGACATCTATTTTTGGAATAATATTAATTAAATTATGTTCTCACCGTAATATGACATAACTTGTTAAAGTGGAATATACTCAATCATGCAAAAAAGGAGACATCTAATGAGGGCTGCACGATTACAGCCCAAAAAAATAATCACGATTATTTTGATCAATCTCGTAATCACGATTATTCTTCGTTTGGGAAAAATCTTAATTTTTATTGCAATACTTTTCAACAAACAATACGTGACTGTTTTCAGTGCAAAATGAATCTTTAAATAATAAAAAAATAAATGTACCTAAAAAAATTGCTACTTTACTAACTGCATTAACTTCTTCGGTGAAATGGATGGAATGCTTATATTACTTTTATGACATTAATAAACCACATTATGATTGTATATAAGCCTATACAACTTACAAATATACAAAACAAAAACAAAAAACAATATCAATATCGCGATCAGACATATTTGTTGTTTAATTTCGCCTGGAATGCTGAGGTCGAACTGGTTCAATCCGAGTGGGATAAATCCAACGTTCATGGACGCAGCATGAGTAACTACGCGATGTTTGTCTGTCAAAGCACTAGGTAAACACGCTATTATAAATAAAGTTATTGTAATTATTTAATTGTAATCCATTGTTGCAAACGGCGATGACGTCTTTCAAAAACAAAACACACGACGACTCAAGTTACTGGTTAAACAAGCGCCCACCGATTATTTAACCACACCGTTTCTTGATAAGAGTTAAAATGTCTAATCTAATTAATGCTATAACTCACCGCCAAGTCCTTTATTGAGCTCCTGTTCGCTCTCCACGTCATCTTTTTCTCCTTCTTCATGGTGGCCATCAGCTGCTGCTTGCTGTTTGTTTACCTCGTTTTGAGCTTCCACCACTTTTTCCTCCTGCTTCTGCTCCTCCTCCGTGTCAGCCAACGTGTTGGCGTCCGTCGGGTTCTCCAACCCCAGCCAAGAGCCTAAACCTCGCAACATTGTCAACCAAAACAATGATTTTCGGGGGCGGGGGGAAAACGTTAGTTCGAACTGAGTTTTTGAGCGAGAGGTGGGGGGGGGGGGGGCGCTAATGCTACACGGAAGTAAGACGCTGACCGGATTTTTCTTCGGTTGTTTCTATTGGTCGGGTGCTAGGCTATAGTGCCATCTAACGGGGGGGGGGGGAATGCAATGACAGCTTCGCTGTGAGTTTTGTGATAATGGACCAATGTAACCTTCAATTGAGATTATCTGGACACATTAAATATTGTATTGTCGATGAATCACTGAAAGGGTGAAATAACTCGTAACTGTAAATTGTCTGAATAACGACTGCCCAGTTTATAGTTTACGACAGGTGGCGGTAATGAGTCACAGTGCATCTTGAGACGACATCAAGTCGGCTCACTGAGGGGCCGGTTGACGACATCAGGAAAATATAGGTCAAGTTTCTTTTATCGTCGTTTAAAGAATGTATCTGGCCTTTATACCATTTTAAACCCTTCAACGCTCTTTGAAGCCGCATTTCGTCGCGCAGGAATGGCTGTGATTACGCAAAAATATCCTGAACATGACCGGGAAATGTGGGGCTTTAACCGAAAAGCTGCGTCATGGACACCAAAGTCCAGCTAAAGAAAGCTTTAGTATTCTTATTTTTATTTTATTTAAGTGAGTATACTATTTATATTTATTTGATGATATACAGATCGAGGTTTTAAGTATTATTTGTGCCCTCTTTTTACATTCGGCGTGTTGTTTAGGCGTTTTACTCACGTGTTTCCCCCCTCCAGTCTTATGTCAGATTCCGAACATTCCGACGTAATGAAGACGTTGATGGTGTTTGATTTCGACCACACGGTGGTTGATGACAACAGTGACACGTGGGTGATCAGGTAAATACTGACGATTTAGATTCATTATGGATGATTGAAAACAGGCATCACCGTGTTAAAAGTATATTTTGTGTTCTAGGTGTCTTCCAGGTCAGACGCTCCCTGACACGGTGAAGAATTTGTACAGAAAAGGCCACTGGACTGAGTTCATGGGCAGAGTGATGGATTATATAGGCATGCACACCTATATTATAAGAGGGTTTCTATATTATTAGTGGTCACTTCAGATTTCTTTTTAAATGCTTAACATCGTAATGGGTTTTATACTTATTTGGACCCTCTACGTTACTTAACAATTGCCAGCAGAGGCATTTTTAGAATCGTTAAAATATAAATGACACGTCATGAAGTGACATTTGATAATGAAAGGCACAGAACTTTTGCTGGAAATCTTATCACTCAATCTCACGATAAAACAAAACCTCTTTTAAAACTTGAATTTTATAGCATAAACAGTATTTATAGTTTAATCAATTAATTAATTTCAAAATTTCTCTTTTTGCATTATGGATGGGCGGCATGGTGGACGACTGGTTTGAGCGTCCTCCTCAGAGTTCTGAGGACTGGGGTTCAATCCCCGGCCCCGCCTGTGTGGAGTTTGCATGTTCTCCCCGTGCCTGCGTGGGTTTTCTCCGGGCACTCCGGCTTCCTCCCACATCGCAAAAAAAAAAAAAAAAAAAAAAACATGCATGGTAGGTTAATTGACAACTCTAAATTGCCCGTAGGTGTGAATGTGAGTGCAAATGGTCAGTCTGCACTCTAAATCATTCAAAATGTGTTTTATCAGGTTGATGTCAGGACTGTGCAGGCCAGTCAAGTTCATTTACACAACACACACTCATCCATGTCTTTATGGACCTTGCTTTGTACATTGGTGCAGTCATGTTGGAACAGATAGGGTATGGGGAGAGATTTGTCCCAAAATTTATTACAAAACTATATCCGCAATTTATGTGATTTTCAGATCTATGGATATCTGTGATTTACATGTTTTTCAAATCCACATATATCTGAGATTTTCACATTTTTAATGATGTGTGTGCATTTATCATGACTAATCATTTGTGAATTGTTGGTGTGTTTGTGGATCAGTGGGCACACACACTTATTTTTAAGACAAACGTAGAGTTTTCAAGATATTCACACACACACAAAGGTTGAGAATATTCACACGTGGGAAGGCCCGTCCCTCCATCCACTAGGCGGCAGTTTTGCTGTCTCCGTTGATGACTTGACTGCAAGGTATTTTTATGGGAATCCAACAGTCTATGGTCTTCTTCTTTTCCTTTCGGCTTGTCCCTTTAGGGGTCGCCACAGCGCGTCATCCTTTTCCATGTAAGCCTATCTCCTGCATCCTCCTCTCGAACACCAACTGCCCTCATGTCTGCCTTCTCGACATCCATCAACCTTCTCTTTGGTCTTCCTCTAGCTCTCTTGCCTGGCAGCTCCATCCTCATCATCCTTCTACCAATATAATATATATATATATACTATTTCTACAGCCATTTGCAACATTTTTGCAAAGTCTACCAGCATCTGTCCCTCCAAGTTCCTTTCCTGGATGCCGTACTTCCCCATCACTTCTTCATCACCCCAATTTCCTTCACCAACATGTCTATTACAATCTGCACCAATCACGACTCTCTCTGTCTGGGATGCTCAGAACTTCTTTGTCTAGCTCCTTCAAGAATTTCTCTTTCACCTCTAGGTCACATCCTACCTGTGGGGCATAGCCACTAATCACATTATACATGACATAACTCAATTTCAAGCTTTAGCCTCATCACTCGAGCTGATACTCTTCACCTCCAAGACATTCTTAGCCAACTCTTCTTTTAAAATAACCCTGACTCCATTTCTCTTCCCATCTACACCATGGTAAAATAATTTAAACCCTGCCCCTAAACTTTCCTAGCCTTACTGCCTTTCCACCTGGTCTCCTGGACACACAATACATCAACCTTTCTCCTAATCATCATGTCAACCAACTCCCGAAATGTTCCTGTCATAGTCCTTACATTCAAAGTCCCCACATTCGGTTCTAGGCTCTGTGCTTTTCTCTTCTCTTTCTGCCGAATAACCCGCTTTCCACCTCTTCTTTGACTTCGACCCACAGTAGCTGGGTTTCTAACGGCGCCCTGCAGGTTGACTGCGCCGGTGGCGGACGTCGTTAACCCGGGCCACGACCGATCCGGTATGGAATTCTTTGGATGAACGCTCATATTTGTTTGGCAAAGTTTTAAGCCGGATGCCCTTCCTGACGCAAGCCTCTGCATTTATCCGGGCTTGGGACCGGCCTACAGTTTGGACTGGCTTGTACCCCCCATAGGGCTGCATTAACAGTCTATGGTCTGACCCTGCTGAAATCACCGGGAAACCGCCCACGGCTGAACAAGGTCGACAACCGGCAGCCCTGTCATTAGTAGGTAAAATAAAAATAAATCACCTTCCTCATCTGTCAGCAAGATACAAAAAAACAACGTATTATTACAGTGTTTAAACAACAACTGTGGCTAGACCTCAATCATCTATTTTATAGTCTTTGGTCTCAACTGAGACGGCATCACTGCCGCCTAGTGGATGGAGGGACGGGCCTTGCCACATGTGAATATTCTCAATGTGTGTGCGTGTGTGTGAGAATATCTTGAAAACTCAGTTATCTTTGTCTCAAAAATAAATGTGCGTACCCGCTGATCCACAAACCCACTTTCAAAAATTCACAAGCAGAATTGAATATTTACAAATAAGTCATGATAAATGCAGACAACGTTAATAAACGTGTAAATCGCAGATATATTTGTGGATTTGTGAAACGTATGTAAATCACGGATATATTTGTGGATCTGAAAAACGTGTAACTCGCGGGTATATTTGTGTAAATAATTTTGAGTCAACTCTCTCCCCATAGGGCCATTCCTAAACTGTTCTTACAAAGTTGGGAGCTATGACTTGTTCGAAAGCTCTTGGTATACTGAATCCTTCAGATTTCCTTTCACTGAATCTAAGGAGCCAATATTTTGCTCCCAAATTTGTGGGAATAGTTCTTCCATTTCTATCATGGCTCTGCACCATTGCACAAAGCAAGGTTCATAAAGAGATGGATTGAGAGAGTTTGTTGTGGGTGAACATGACTGGCCTTAACAGAGTCCTGACATTAACAGGATAGAATACCGTTGAGATGAATTAGACCGGAGACTGAGAGCCAGGCCTTCTTGTCTAACATCACTGTGTGACCTCACAAATATGCTTCTGGAAGAGTGGTCAAACATTTCCGACACACATTCCTAAACCTTGTGGAAAGCCTTCTCAGAAGAATTAAAGCTGTTATAGTGGTAAAGGAAGGATTGACATCTATCATTCCTCCCAGTCACGCCCCTTAAGGTCTCACTGTCATTTCGGGAGCGCTCTCCAGCATCCCCTCCAAGGACTCCGAAAAGTGTGCATACTCTGAACTGCTGTTTGGTGCAAAGGCATAAACGATGAGGACCCATCTTCCCACCCAAAGGCGGAGGGAGGCTACCCTCTTGTCCACCAGGGTAAACCACAACTTACAGGCATCAAGTCGGGGGGCAATAAGTATGCTCACACCTGCTCAACGCCTCTCACCATAGTCAACTGCAGAGTTGAAAAGAGTCCATCCCCTCTCAGGAGGACTGGTACTGGAGCCCAAGCTGTGTGTAGAGGTGAGTCCGACTATATCTAGTCGGAACTTCTCAACCTTGTACACCAGCTTGGACTTTTTCCCTGCCAGAGAATTGCACATCCCTAGAGCCAGCTTCTGTAGCTGGGGATCGACCACCAAGGTGCACGCCTTCAGCTGCCACCCAGCTCACTATGCACCTGACCCACGTCCTGGGGGGGGGGACATGGAGTCAGAGTAGACCATGTTCCATGCCTCCATTGTTGAGGCGGTCGACTGGAGCTGTGGCTGTAAGGTTGTCAGTGTTGTAGGGGTCAATCCCTGAAGCCGTTGGTGGAGACTAGTGGTAAGGGATGCCATCAAGCGGAAGGAGTCCTATCGGGCATTTTTGGCCTGTGGGACTCTGGAGACAGCAAATGGGTCAAGCTAAGCGCAGCTTTGGTGGTCACTGAGGCAAAAACTCAGTTGTGGGAGGAGTTTGGTGAGACCATGGAGAACTACTTCGAGGGAATTGTGGTCCACCATCCGGCGTCTCAGGAGGGGGAAACAGTGCACCGTCAACACTGTGTATTGTGGGGATGGTGCACTGCTGACCTCAACTTGAGAGGTTTTGAGTTGGTGGGCTGAACGAATACTTCGAAGACCTTCTCAATTCCACCAACATGCCTTCCCATGAGGAAGCAGAGTTTGGGCACTCTGATGTGGGTTCTTCTATCTCGGGGGTTGAGGTCACGAATGTGGTTAAAAAGCTCATCAGTGGCAGGACCCTATGGGTGGATGAGATCCCCCCCCTGAGTTTCTTAAGGCTCTTGATGTTGTGGGGCTGTCCTGGTTGACACGCCTCTGCAACATTGCGTGGACATCAGGGACAGTGCCTCTGGATTGGCAGACTGGGTGGTGGTCCCCCCTTCTTAAAAAGGGGGACCAGAGGGTGTGTTCCAACTGCAGGGGGATCACACTCCTCAGCCTCCCTGGTAAGGTCTATTCAGGGGTTCTGGAGAGGAGGGTCCGTCAGGAAGTCGAATCTCAGATTCAGGAGGAGCAGTGTGGTTTACGTCCTGGACGTGGAACAGTGGTGCAACTCTACACCCTCAGCAGGGTCCTTGAGGGTGTATGGGAGTTTGCCTATCCAGTCTACATGTGTTTTGTTGACTTGGAGAAGGGGTTAGACTGTGTCCCTCGGCGAGTCCTGTGGGGGGTGCTCCGGGAGTATGGGGTACCGAACCCACTGATATGGGCTGTTCGGTCCCTGTACGACCGGAGTCAGAGTTTTGTCCGCATATCCGACAGTAAGTCGGACTCGTTTCCGGTGAGGGTTGGTGTTAGATATATTGTAGAAGTTATCATTTATTTGCTTAGCTTGCATTAGTATTATGGACAATGTTTAGAAAGAAAGATGTCTCGCCTTCAAGAAGATGACTCAGCAGGAATCATCTGAGAGAAGGACGTGGCCGGGACGTGGCAGGTGCCATGTTTTCACCTTGAAACCCTACCCTTAGTGTGTTGTGTCTTGTAGCTTAGTACGTTATGTCTTGTAAACTTAGAAACCTCCCTATTTTCAAATAAATGCAGGAGCGACGGGAGAGATTGTTTAGAGCGTGTTGAGAGGCTGTAATCTGAACAATCTCCCATGCGCCCTCCTCATGAGTAAAATGACCAACGTCTTCATTCCTTTTGTGTTTATTCATTATAATGTTTGGTGAGATAAATCCAACAGTTGGACTCCGCCAAGGCTGCCCTTTGTCACCAATTCTGTTCATAACTTTTATGGACAGAATTTATAGGCGCAGCCGAGGCGTAGAGGGGATCCGGTTTGGTGGGCTCAGTATTGCATCTCTGCTTTTGCTGATGATGTGGTTCTGTTGGCCTCATCAAGCCGTGACCTCCAACTCTCACTGGAGCAGTTCGCAGCCGAGTGTGAAGCGGCTGGGATGAGAATCAGCACCTCCAAATCTGAGACCATGGTCCTCAGTCGGAAAAGGGTGGCGTGCCCTCTCCAGGTCGGGAATGAGATCCTGCCCCGTGTGGAGGAGTTCAAGTATTTTGGGGTCTTGTTCACGAGTGAGGGAAAAATGGAACGTGAGATTGACAGGCAGATCGGTGCAGCATCTGCAGTGATGCGGACTTTGTATCGATCCGTTGTGGTAAAAAAGGAGCTAAGCCGAAAGGCGAAGCTCTCGATTTATCGGTCGATCTACATTCCTACCCTCACCTATGGTCACGAGCTGTGGGTTGTGACCGAAAGAACAAGATCCAGGATACAAGCGGCTGAAATGAGTTTCCTCCGCAGAGAGAGGGTGAGAAGCTCGGCCATCCGGGAGGATCTCAGAGTAGAGCCGCTGCTCCTTCAGATCGAGAGGAGCCAGATGAGGTGGCTGGGACATCTGATTTGGATGCCTCCCGGACGCCTCCCTGGTGAGGTGTTCCGGGCACGTCCCACAGGGAGGAGACCCCGGGGACGACCCAGGACACGCTGGAGAGACTACGTCATTCGGCTGGCCTGGGAACGCCTCGGGATCCCCCCGGAAGAGCTGGAAGAAGTGGGTGGGGAGAGGGAAGTCTGGGCGTCCCTGCTAAAGCTACTGCCCCCACGACCCGACCTCGAATAAGCGGTAGAAAATGGATGGATGGATGGCATGATAATTCTATTATCAAAATGTATGATTATACAGCACATAATTGTAATTAAATTATTATACAGGTATACAGTAAAGTGATATTTTACCAGTGTCAGATTTCTGTAGTTTTCATTTATTTTCCATTATTATTTGGTGTTGACATGTACAGTGCAAACATTGAAACATGTCTTTCCCCAATGGGGGAAAAGTAGTGTTTTATTTGAGGTAAGGCCTTTATATTTTTTTCAAGTGATTAAATTAGCATACCTGCCAATGACTCCGGTTTTGCCGTAATGAGTACGGTTTTAAATAACCCATCCCGGGTTACGGCCGCATAGATATATTTTTCTATTTCACTAATAGAACAAGACAGTAGCTGATAGTTGCTTATCTATACTGGACACTGGAGTTAAGGATCACCCCAATTTTCAGTATTGGAAGTATATTCATATTTTGAATGAAAAATAGTTGAAGTTTTGTGAATGCTTAACCAGAACATAACTGCAAAATTATTGATGTTATGCTAATGGTGAATAAGAATATAATTGTGAGTAAAGTTAGCTAATAATCCTTTATCGTTTTGATTTTTTCAGTATTATTTTTGGTGAAAGTCTCACTATATTTGTGGCAGAAATGTGAGGTTTTTACCCAGACTTTAACGTCTAAATGCTGAAATAAATTTTTAGCTGGGGGCTTGGGAGCCAAAGTCTAAATTATCAGCGAGCTTGAGATGCGCCGCTGCTTGAGTGAAGTGGAAAAAAAAGAAGCAATTAAGGCACTTTAATGTCCTCGCATGTGGGCAAGAAGAGCCCCAGTTGCCGATGCACTTAGAATCATTTATTGAAGGGGACAAAGAGTTAAAAGACACAAATACAAAACAGTTGGACGGAGCTGCTATATGCCACAACTGATACCCAGACGCTCACACGTAGACTTTAAAACTCCTGACGTAACGCACTAGGCCATGCCATAAAGGCACACACATCCAACACACAAATACTACAGTACGTACAGTACTTACACTGTATAAAGCCAGTTTATTCATTAAGATTTTCTTTTTTTTATTATATTCTTATACAATATGGTGCTATTTTTCTTGATGAAAGAGTTGTAACAAAAACATTTTCGCATTTTGGGGGGGCTGAAATGGCTTAATTAATTCATCCTCCGTACCCCTTATCCTCAGTAATTTCGCGGGAGTGCTGGAGCCTATCCTAGCTGACTCTGGACGAGAGTCGCGGTGCACCCTGAACTGGTCGCCAGACAATTTCAATTACCGTAATTTCTCGTGTATAATGTGCACCCATGTATAATACGCACCCCCAAAGTTGACCTCAAAATTCTGGAAAATTCTTTTTACAATGCATGATTTTGCTTCTACCCAAATGATCAAATCATTAAGTGTTATCTGTATATTGTTAGTTTTTTTCAAATAATTATTCTGAAGTTCAGCACTATATTTGAACACGTAATACTTTATACTTTATTTACTTGCTCTTATTTTGAAATTCACGGCCCTACTTTTATTTAGTCAATTAGAAAACACACAGTTGTGCTCATATGTTTAATTACCCAGGCAGAATTTGGAAGATGGGTATAATTCTTAAAAGAAAACATGAAGGGCCAGGCGAAACATTTAAATTTTACTTTAATGGGATTCAAATTAAACGGTCAAACATTTCAGAAAAGCATTATAATGAAACAAAACATAACCATAAAGAAATTAATGATGGCTGTTGTTCAGTCATCAGTCATATTTTAAAACAAAATAAAACAATATTTCACAAATTCTGCCAGGGTATTGAAATTTATGAGCACAACTCTACACATATGCAGTCATACTTATCCCTGTCATATTGGAATGAAAGTGGAGGCTACACCTTTTTCATAACCACTAGGTGGCGGTGGCATATTAGAATGAAAGTTCTAACCTTTCTCATAACCTTTAGGTGGTGGTGGCATTTTGGAATAAAAGTGTACAGCTTTTTCATAACCTATAGATGGCGGCATACATTTATAAAATGGGAAAGTTTTTTTTTTTTTTTCCCATTTTTCCCTCTACCTATGTATAATGAGCACAATTGACTTTTGACATTTTTTGGGCGAAAGAAAATGCATTATACAAAAGAAATTACAGTAATTCAAATTTGGAAAATGATTTGATATGCAGTGGACCCAACTCAGCAGGTTAGTCCTTATGAATACAAAATTAGAACTTTTGTGTGCTCTTCTGATTTGTCCTGTTTGGCTGAAAGTTCATCGGCGACTGTGGCTTTCTCAAATAAGTCAAAGTAACGCCGTACGAGTAAATTGAGTTTGGAGCTTGCTCACGGAACGAATTATTAAGTTAAGGTACTGCTGTGCTTTCTTCCTGCAGGCGAGCAGGAAGTGAGTATAGAGAGTGTTCGCGCTGAGATGGAATGCATCCCCTTGACGGCAGGAATGAGTGACCTGCTGACCTTCATATCACGCAACAAGAGCGACGTGGACTGTGTGGTCATCTCTGACGCCAACGCGCTCTTCATCGACTGGATCCTTTGCGCCGCTGGGTTGCGTTCAGCCGTGGACCGCGTGTTTACCAACCCGGCCGCAGTCAACTCGTTTGGCCGCGTGGAAGTGCGTCGCCACCACGCGCACGACTGCCGCCGCTGTCCCATTAATATGTGCAAGCGAAAAGTTCTGGAAGGATACCTGGCCCAGCGAGACAAGTACAGCCACGTCCTCTATGTGGGCGACGGCGCCAACGATCTCTGCCCGGCCTTTTGTCTGAGGGGGCGCGATGTAGTCTTGCCCAGGAAGGGATACGCCCTGGAGAAGTTGCTGGAGGGCGAGAAGGACGCTGTGAAAGCCAAAGTTGTCATCTGGAGCAGCGGAACCCAAGTCCTACATGAGCTACAAGCCAGTCTGAGCTCCTCAATGGATGTAATCCTGGACTAACCGAGGATTGATATTTTTCCGTATGCTTAAGTCAGAAGAGGCGCGCAGCTCCGCGCTTTTCTCACTCCCCCTCTCAGCCGTCCACTTAATTCTATCATTTGCTTACTTTGGGTGGAGTAACCCTAAAGTGAAGGCGTTCCCTCTCATATCCAGCCTCGCGCATATTCTGCCAAAGACTTAAGTGGGTTTCCTCATGCGCACTCCAGAGGCTGTAGTAAGTCTAGTGCCCCGGGAAGGTGAAACATCATATTGCATGTTTTGATTCCGAGCCTCCGACGGCATGCTGACGGACACCTGGCCTATATAGGCTCACCGACTGCCCAACGGCTGTAATGTGACCCGACCACATTACGCCGATCGATGGCGAAACGTCAAAAATAATGTAATATGAATTAATTTTCATGCCCGAGCTGCGAGAGGCATTTTCCTTTCAAACATGCTGCATGGTGGCTTGGAAGTATGTCTGAAAGTGCCGCTCACAACTGCAGTCATCTTAATGGCGTTGTAGCGATTATGTATGAAATAAGAATTTTAATTAATTTAGGATAAAGTAATAAGTCGGGAGCGACGTTTGCGTTACTTCCGGTTTATCGTAATTTTGATTTAATTGTTAAAAATCAAACTAATGCCTCAAAGCGGACTACGTCAAATTTTTCAAGTTTTAATTTTAGGCAAAATTACGTCAAAACTTTTTAATCAGTCTCATGATCTGTAGGTTGCTACACTCTACGACATTTGGAGTCCTAGATTAGAGAGGTCTACTTAAATTCAGAACACACACAAAATACGACCACGAGTGGAATTTTATTGTAGATTTAATGAAACACACAACTACAAACTACAACAAGAAAGTAACACTAAGGGTAAGCGAAAAAGAAAATAAGGCGTACGAAAATGGAAATTAGGACATCGTGTGTGGTCGCTGGGTTAAACTAAATGAGCGTTTAATGCGTTGAGTCAGAGCGAGAGAAGGCAAAGTTGGGATTTTGTATGAATTTCCCCACAATTATTACGCACTGATGTTGTACATCACAGTAAGGATTGCAGTGTCGACACACGAACGCAGATCAGCTGGTCTTTGTACTCTCACGCATAGATTCATTGTTTCAACTTTGGTCGTAGCAGATGGGTTGCTTATGGTTCAATACAACATTTTGTACTGTTTGAGTTCAAATCATGAACAGCTTTCAAAATCACGCAGAGGACCTGTCAAAGTGAGAATAAGGACACAGACATATTTCTGCAGTTTGCAAGGTATAAAAACGGACATTTTATCTTCTGTTAACAAACATCAAAGGCACGTCCACAAGTTCTGCTTGCAGTTCCTCTCAACGCCAGTGGGTGGCGCCTCGCGCATGGGTGAATATTGACCTCGTGGTCTGCTTGAAGGGAGTTTTCCCTCCAATCTTTTGGTCAGGGAAGGAGTCTTTTGAAGACAGGAATCAAGATTTGGCGGGAAGCTGCTTATTAGGTTAAGGTCCACTTGACGTACACCAGGTATTGTCCTCGTCGTATCACAGCAGGGCATCGTGGAGGAGTGGGAGTTCTCAGGTGGTCGCGAGTCTCTTGACGCCTCAAAGTTGCGGCGTGCATGTCCGCTACAGAGTAATGGTGTGCTAGTTCTGGAATAATTGTGTTCATATTTTCTCTCAATCATGAAATCCGTTGAAATGACACGGCAGTGTGTGTGCCGCCGGTATGGTTGCTGGGCAACGCTGGTCAAGAGCTGGCCTTCCAAACGCGGATTAAATTACATATACAGACCCCTTTCCAAAAAATTTTAATATCATGGAAAAGTTTATTTCCATAATTCCATTCAAAAAGTTACACTTTATAGATTTATAGACACATTATAGATTCTGGGTCCGCAATTTAAACAATTTCAAGTATTTGTTTATCTTTACATAGTTTGGGCTTCCAACTCATAATACCCACGAAATCAGGAATTCAAAAAATGTGAACACAGTGACTAAATCATCCCAAATTTTGCAGGCCATCAATGTTGTAAACTGAGTATCGCACACTAATCTACTAAACTCAAAGCACCTGCACAGGTTTCCCCCAGGTGTCATTAAATTGCTTCAGTTTGGTTCAATTGTCTCAGTTGGGTTCAATATGGGGAAGAACGCAGACTTGACAACTGGCCAGAAGATTTCTTAGGATGGGTAAGCCACAAACATTGATAGCTAAGGAGGCTGGCTGTTCACAGAGTGCCGTGTCCAAGCTTATCAATGGAAAGTCTCGTGGAAGGACAAAATGTGGCAGGAGAAGAAGCACCAGCAAACAAAATGACCGTGGGCCCTCAGCGGATTATCAAAGAGAGAAGATTCAAGAATCTAGCAGCACAGCTTAAAAAAACACCACATTCAGACGCATCCAGGAAATGGGCTACAACTGGCGGGTTCCCCGGGTCAAGCCACTTCGGAGCCAACATAGGAAGCGTCTCAACTCGGCCTTGGAGAAGAAGGACTGGACTGTTGGCCAGTGGTCCGAGGTCCTCCTATCATGGGTGTGTGTTCCGGGTTCTGTACCGATCTATGCCCGTCTATTAAACCTCTCTTTTTGGAAACTGTCCATTTGTTTTGGAGTCCTGCATTTTTGGGTCCTATCCTCTGTTCCGTTCATGACACCTCTATTCCGATGAAAGTAAAGTGTGCCTGTCATTCGATAATCAAGGTCCAAGGGTTTGGAGGAAGATGGGTGAAGAACGGAAACCAAGCTGCTTGAGTTCCAGTGTGAAATATCCACAGTCAGTCATGATTTGGGGTGCAATGTCCAGTGCAGGTGTTGGTAAACTCTTCTTTCTTCAATCCAAGGTCACCACAGCAGTCTACCAGAATGTTTAAGAGGACTTCATGATGTCTTCTGCTGGGGCTCTCTATGGAGATGCAGATTTCATCTTCCAGCAGGACCTGGCCCCTGCCTATACAGCCAGAAGCACCAAAACCTAGTTTGATGCCCATGCCATCACGGTGCTTGACGGATCTAAACCCCATTGAGAATCGATGGGGTATTAAGAAGAAAATGAGGGGCACCAGACCCCCCCAAAAAAAAACTGACAGCAGGCATTAAGGAAATCTGGGCTTCCATAACTCCCAGGCATTGCCACAGGCTGATTGTCTCAATTCCCAACCAAGCATATTGAAGATTAACAAATTGTTTTGAAAGTACCATATTTTGATTGACTTAATGTGAGCCCTAATTCTTTTTCTTTTTTTTTTTTTTGGGTACAAAAACAGAAGTAAATGGTAATTTCTTCACAGTATTCTAATTATCTGAATTCCTCATTTTGTGGGTTTTATGAGCTGAAAGACCACATTATGTAAAAATAAACAAACAAATACTTTAAATTGTTTAAATTGTGGGCCCTGAATCTATGAAATCTTAATTTTTTGAATCGAATTATGAAAATAAATAAACTTATCCATGATATAATTTTTTTTTTAGAAAGGCTCTGTATAGGTCACTGATGGTGTAGTGCTACACTCGCCTGACTTTGTTGCGGGCAGCGTGGTTTCAGTTCCCACTCAGTGACGGTGTGAATGTGAGTGGAAATGGTTGCCCTTGTCTATATGTACGCTGCGACTGACTATACCAGTTCAGGGTGTAGTCTGCCTTTCGCCCGAAGTCAGGCTCCAGCGCTCCTGTGACCCTGAACAGGATAACTGGTGTTGAGAATGGATGGATGGAGGGTCTGTATAGTCTAGTATTTATTAAATATATAGAGAGAATAGAAAAACACATGCTCCTTTCAAGTAGCCTGTTCGACAAGCGGTGCCCACATCTCACTGGAAGGAAGCCAACTCCCGTATATCCGCATGGGGTTAATCTTAAGAAGTCTGACATTTCCCAAATGCATTTCAATAGCATTCACGTCTCAGGAAAGAAAATCCTCAAATCACAAAATACAAAAATGTTTGGGTTGCCGTGCTATGGCGTAAGATTTGTCCCACAATTACATACTCGTAACTAGAAATACTGACCACAAAAGTGTGTTTTGTGATCACAAAAACATTTTTTTGTGAGAACTCAAATTCATATTTTGTGTAAAAGTTATATTTTTCCACACTGTGTCATGCATTGCCCTACGTGCACAGTACACTGCCGATTCCTCACAGTGTCACAAATGTTCCACAATTGTCAACCAATCAGGAGTTTACTCATAAATCAAATATTTTTTTCTTATTGAAAATAATTGCGCCCCCACCCCACCCCTCCTCACACAAACACACACACTTGAGTGGTGTATGTCACGATCCCAACACAAAGCAAAAAATAAAAAATATCAACCATGCTCAGAACTTTAAAAACTCATGTCGGGGCCCTAAGTCAATGTAACACTGTATACTCATTATTATGGTACTTTGATAATTGAAAACTGCTGCCTAAACAGGCTGCACCAAGTAAAAACAGTCAGGCCTGAACTAATTGCATCCTCTGGTGGTTGCTGCCAAGGACTGAAAACAGACTGATGTTTTGAGAGCCAGAGTCGTAGCCTGGAGCAGCGGAAGCCAAGTCCTTGCCAACTGTCCACAAGCCAACTTGAACAAAATAAATCAAATCCATTGTTTCCAGTATGTCTCAGATCCCTTTTTTTTTTTTTTTTTTTTTTTTTTTGCACTGTATCTCCACAACAGCCTGTTAAGGCATCAAAGTGTTCAGGTCTCAAGTAATCGCTGGTGGTCGCTACCAAGACTGAAATCGTCATGCCACCCTTGTATATGGCATATCGTGAGCCACTGTTTAGGTATGCTAGTATTTTATTAGTGGAGCTTGTTAAGGCAGCAAAATGGTTGGACCTGAAATAATTGCTGCAAAGTATTTAAGTCCTAAGTCTTTTTTGCCGCCATTGCATTCGGGTTAGAACTGCAGTCAATGTTAAGGTGTACCGGTATTGATAATTTTACTAATGCAGCCGGTTTAGGCCATTCCCCCAGTGCATGTGTGGGTTTCTCATACAAGAACATGCATGATAGGTTCATTGAAGACTCAAAATGTTCCTTAGGTGTGAATTTGAGTGTGAATGGTTGGTAGCCTATTTGTGCCCGACGATTGGCGACCAGTCCTGTACCCCGCCTCGCGCCCAAAAGCAGCTCGCTTAGGCTTTAGCGCACACGTGACCCAAATGAGGTTTTAGCGGTATAGAAAATGGATGGCTGTTTAGGCACCAAAGGGTCCTTGATACCAACGTTGCAGTTAGCTAGTCAGTGTTTAGATGCAGTCATATTTTGTTAATTGGTGCAGCCTGTTAAGGCAGCAAATTGTTGGGCCTGAACTATTAAACCAATTACTGAAATCCTTAATGCAACCATTGCATTTGGCATACAGCGAGTCCCATCTTTACATCTTTAGGCGCCTTAATATTTTGTTCGTAAATCATTCTTTTGTCAATTACAGCAGTGTGTCACGGCAACTAACTATTATCCCCTTTCACACTCTTGCTACTCTCCTCCGACTTGCCTGCACATCCACATTGTCATTTATATGTTAATTGCAGCCTTAATTACGAGCACGGCAGAAGCAATTACTGTCGAAAAACTTTTCACCCTCGCTGCCAGCTCGCTCCATTCGTCTCATTCTCACCTGGTTTTGGCCCAGTGGAGCAGTACTGTATACAGGTATAAATCCGTGCTCATGTATTTGTATTTCCGTACGCACGCGCACACACCTCCACACACATGCAATATATATATTTACATAGTATACACATACACACACGTATATACAGTACATAGTACAAAAAATAAAAACTATTACATACACACACTTACATACTACACACACATATACTGTTTATACATACACACCCTCGCAATCGACTGTTTTTAGTTATTAACAGTAAGCTCACCACTGCATGTAAGAAATGCACTGCCCAAACACCAACGAGGTGTACATGTACTATATGTATCGTGTCAGTGCAACAGCATTGACCTTAAGTGGCCTTAATGAATATTTAATTTCAATCAGCAATTTGTGAGTCCAGCAGGCTAAGAGCCTCATTTGCATACTAAAGTGAAGAAAGACCGGAGGGCAGCCCTCTGCAGCTTGCAGGGGAGGAGGCGTAACCGAGGGAAGAGGCGTAACTACTTAAAATGACGTGACGTAGGCGTCATGTATTAGTCAATAGTATTGTGGAAAAGAGGGGATTACGAGACTGATAAAAAAAGGTTTCTCGTCATTTTTCCTAAATTTCATACTTATAAAGTTTTGGAAAATTATATAAGGGAGAAAGTTTTAATTACTTGTAGTGTGCCTGTATAAGTAAATCATTTGAGGACTAACTGCCTTTATTAAATACATGTAATTATAGTCTTTTGAATTATTGAAACCTTCTCAGATCCAGAAATCCAAAGTCAATGACACCAATTAAAAAGGTTTTTGAAGCAATTATTCAGGCACTGACGTACAATCTGTCATTTCAAACTCGTGAATGTTTTCCTTCCCAACATGGCCGCCTCGTAGGCACGTCGGGGCGTACCCAAAAGTAGTGGGCGTAACCACAAGGAGAGGCTGCACACTGCAGACAGATACAATTGGACGAAACACAACATTGCATCATACACGCACACGCGCTTGTGCTACAAACCTCAACATGAAATGTTTTGTTGTTGTTGCAATAATTACCCCCCTTATTTTCAGTGTTGTATCTGAACAAGTTCAATGAACCAAACTTAATGAACGAACGAATGTTAATTTTTATTCAAAAGCGCCAAGTTTTGCCAGGGACTTCCAGGACGAAACCAGGCTGAACACACTGTATATGAGCCTTCATATGTCGGCGAATAAATGCTGTATTTCGCCAATTCATTGCGCCGCCATTCATCATGTTCACATTCGTGATGTGCGTTCAGGGACACTCCGTAAATGGGAGAGAATGTGATTTTTGTTCGGAAAATTATGTGTATCAGAATGCTTTCGTTAAAACACTGTACGATCACACTGTCATGTGAATTTATTTTGTTTTTTTAATGTAGGACTAGATAAGATAAAATATTTTATTAATATAGTCAGAGCTGCTGACTATATTATATATATTATATTAGCTGCTGCTGGGAAAGTTATCATTGTAATTTGTCCACCTGTCACACTGTGTTAGGTGCTTTTGTTTGCACATGAAGGACAAAATTCCTGTTTTTGTTTTAATTCCTCATCAAAAAAAGACAATTCATGGAACAAATTTTTCCTTTATGTTTTTGAAATTGAGAAAGCTGCAGTGGCTACTAGTGTGGACTGATTGGGTGGCAAGAATGTGGAAATGAAATGCCCGTATTTTTAGGGTAATAGCCTGTCGGGAACATAAGGTTAAAAAAAAGAACTGTGTAGTAGAAAGAGTGGAACTGTAAACTTAATTCAAATTAATAATAATTATGAACTATGAACTGATCTAGTTAATTTTTGAAATTTCTGAACTAGTTTGCGAAGAAAATGAACTTTCCCAACATTACTTATTGTTATGTTAATTGTCCTTGCCATTTTTGTGTATGTTACCAGTACTTCGTGGAATGTATACCATATTTAACTGTCACATTTATTGTTAATGTTGCACTGTGTGTTTGTGTGTGTGTTTCTCCCGCTCTTCTTCTTCTTAGAGAGCGATGTCCACTTCGCGCTTCACGTTTTGCGGCTTCAGTGCTTCGCGGGGTTTTCCCAAAATACGTATTCATAAAAACAAAAAACAAACAAAAAAATCATCCAAAAATAAAAATGAAAAAATACAGCCATATCAGCAGCCATATTGCGGAAAGACGCGTTGTTTCATGTTGATGCAAGAGAGAGGTTTCCCTGCATGCCAAACAATGAGATGAGTTGACTAAGAGGCTTTGTACATGCCGGTACTGTACTGTACATGCCACGGGCACTCATACAAGGCGCGTGATTGGTTCCCGGCGCGACATCGACCAATGAGAGCACGAGTGGATTCATCGCGTGAGCTGATTGGCTGCGCATCATCGCAGCCTCACCCAGCATCTTCCTTTGTTGTGTCTTTTTTTTGATTAATTAAGCCCTTACAATGCCGCCTAAGTGCTGTGCCCCTGCGAAAGCTTCCTCCGGGGCGCCCAAGAGGAAGAAGAAGATGATGACCGTCGGCGAAAAAGTGGAACTTTTTGATATGATCAAAGAGGGCAGAGGTTATGCATCTGTGGCACGCCATTATGGCGTGAATGAATCCACAGTGCGGTACATCAAGAAAGAGGAAGCAAACATCCGCAAAACTGCTTCAATAAGGAAGCGAAACGTGTGGTAACTCCGCGTAATAAGAAACGGGGTTATGTCCTTGTACAGGGGAATTTTGAAGCAAAAGAAAAGACAAAGACAACAACGAGCCATCACCATGTTTTTCTCCAAGGTAAAACCTCAGCTTCACCATCAGCGCCTCCAGCAGAAGAGTCTCCAAGTGAACCTAAAGCCTCTACGAGTCAAGTGAGAGACTCTTCGCCTCTCTCAGAAGGCAATGTTGATGAATGCTAATTACTGTATAAGGTTTTATAATGAAAGATTTAAGGAAATACGTGTACTGTTGTAATCTTTGTCTCAGATATGTAAAGTATAAATACTCTTTACATATTTTAAACATTCTGGTACCCACATACATGAAAATTCCTGGGGGGGAGGGGCATATCCTACTTCGGGGTTTTTCCACCTTTCGCGGGGGGGTTCTGGTCCCCATTGACCGCGAAAAACGAGGGATCACTGTACGTGTATTTGTTTCTCAGAGCTGTGGAAAAATATAGCAAATCTTTTCAAGTCAATGGGGTCAAGTTCTAGTGAAGTCACGAGTCATTGCTGTTCGAGTCCAAGTAAAGTTGCAAGTCTTGTAACATTTTGTCAAGTCGAGTCTAAAGTAATCTAATTCACGACTCAAGCCTGACTTGAGTCTAAGTCATGTGACTCAAGTCCACCACTCTGACTTACAAAAACGATGGAATTAACTACATAACAAACAAATATAACGTAAACTAACTAGAACTAACAAAATAAAGTAACTTATGGAACTAAAAGAACAAACCAATTCATCGAACAATATAACTCATGCAACTGACAAAACTTGTAGAACTTGCGAATTGGACTAAATAAGGACATACAAGAACTAATGAAAGTGACTAACTTATTAAAATTAAATAAACTAATGAACTAAGTGTAACTAACAAACAAACTCACTTACAGAACTAAAGGAACCAACTAATGAGACTAACTAACTAACTAACTAACTAACTGTTCGCAAATAATAGAAGTCTGCAAGTAAATGAAGTAAAAACGATAAATATTGCCTCTAAATGCCACTGAATGGTGGCAAAGCACAATTTATGTATTCCCAGGCGACGCGGTGTACGACTGGTTCCCACATCTGCCTCACAGTTCTGAGGACCGGGGTTCAAATCCCGGCCTGTGTGAAGTTTGCATGTTCTCCCCGTGGCTGTGTGGGTTTTCCCCGGGTACTCAGGTTTCCTCCCACATCTCAAAAACATGCATGGTAGGTTAAATGAAGCCTCTAAATTGCCTGTACGTGTGAATGTGAGTGTGAATGGTTGTTTGTCAATAAGTGCCCTGTGATTGGCTGGCGACCAATTCGGGGTGTACCCCGCCTCTCGCCGAAGATAGCTGGGATAGGCTCCAGCACGCCCGCGACCTTAGTGAGGAGAAGCGGCTCAGAAAATGGATGGATGGATGCTTCGCCCCTCACTTCAACACGGTTCCTTGGTTGCCAAAATGCAACAAGATGGCACCAAAGGAATACTTGTGACAGGGCTTTGGGCTGAGCAAAAAAAATAAATAATTTTTTTCAGCGAATAACAGATAGGTTAAAAAAATCTGGTGAATCCAGGTGAACCTGTGAATAACAAATCGCAAATATGACTGGGAACACTGTATCTGAACTAACTAACTAACTAACTAATGAAACTATAAAACAAACTAATGAAACTAACAAACCAACCAAACAAACATACAAACCGAAAAGGCTAATTTTTTTTTTTGTATGCTGATGTTTTTATTGGCACGTGAAGTTTCCTAATGCTGAATTGTGTCCTTTTATTGCTTTGATTTTTTTTTCTGGTATAAAAAGGCCACAGGCAATGAAATAAATATATTGTCAAACAATCCTCATATGAGCGTGAATTAGCGACATGTCTCCTCGCCATGACAGAGAGTCTCTTCCTGTCCTTCCCCCGTAGGTAGTGGGGTGCAATCCTCCATGCCAAACACTGACAATGTGCACTGACCTAGTCGAGTCTGCTGGAGCACTGCCTTGGCATGACGTTGGCACTCAGCTCCATGCCCAGCCCGGTCCGGTCTGGAGGGACACAGATAGAAGCCCGCAGGTACGTAGGTCAGATGTCAACTTTCTGTTTTTTCGCTATGCGTAAGTAATGAACTTTTCAGAGAGGAAGCAAATTCAGAGTTGCAACGCTATTCAGAGTTGCAGTACTACAAAATTAAAGGAACCAGCTAATCACATGTGAGAAACTAACAATAACAAGATTTACGAAGGAGAGTAATGACACCAACAAACTACCAAATTGAATTAAACAATTGAAATTACCAAATTATTGAAGTAACAAAACAAATGACATTTTCTAACCAACAAAATTAACAAACTAAAGTGAATGAAAGCATCAAACGAACAAAACTAATTAACTAACGATTTAAAAGAATTAGCGAAACTATAGCTAACAAAATGAAGAAAAACTATGGAACGCACAGAATTAACAAATAACAATTTTACGAAGTACAAAACTCACTAACCAACAAATCTAATGAAGTAACATAATTGAAGGATTAACTACCAAAACTAAATGAAACAATAATAATAAAAAAAGAACAAATAAACAAACAAATTGTCACTGATGGTGTAGTGGTACACGCACCTGACTTTGGTGCGGGCAGCGTGGGTTCAGTTCCCACTCAGTGATGGTGTAAACATGAGTGCAAATGGTTGTCCGTGTCTGTGCCCTGCGACTAACTGGCGACCAGTTCAGGGTGTAGTCCGCCTTTCACCCAAAGTCAGCTGGGATAGGCTCCAGCGCCACGCGACACTAAACAGGATAAGCGGTATTGAGAATGGATCGGTGGACAAAAAAAATCAAATAACCGTCTAAACTAATACAATTAATGACGTATTATGCAAAATGCACTTTTTAATTGTGACATTAAAACCATTAAGAAAAAAAAAAGTTAGTGTGAAATTAAACAACCTTTTTGTTATCTACTTCTGAAAATATGTCGATGACTGAGCCATTCTGCCCCACTGTTACATTGCACTTGGTGTTAAAGGTTCCATATTTTGGCTATTGAGACCTCCATAGAGTGACTCTCTAATATGGACATAGTATAAAAGTGTCAATTTCATTTAAAAAACACCTTGGTTTTGTCAAACTAGTGTCCAGAGAAGGCCCCTCTGACAACTACTTCTGTTTGAAACAACTTTGTATCCGCTTTGTCTATATTTGGCTAAGACCCCCCCCCCTTTTCTCTAATTGGTTGCCTCCATGTAGAAGACCCACTTGTAAGAGCACGTGTTTGTTATGTTGACAGCGCTGGCTCGGGAGCGGAGAGGTAGGCGGAGATCTACGCTATTGATGTAGATCAGCTTGAGAAATTTCAATGAACCAATTTTAGGCCTCTCGGCAGAAAAACCTCTGGTACTGCATGGACGATTTTAATTCATATTTCACATGTTTACTGTGGCACCATAGAGCAAATGTTTACATCCCAAGTGCTACAAAAAGTTGGTTTGATAAAATATGGCACCTTTAATTTACATAATACAACTACGACTTGGCAGAGTCGCATTCAAGCGACTACGCTGTCTAGTGAATTATAATGCAGAAATACCAACATCACCCACGATTGCGACACCCCTGCTATCATGTCAAAGCCAAAAGGTAAGCAGAGCTGCCTTTGTGAGAGGAAATGATTTTAGAATGCTAGCTAGCTCTGTTCCTTCAAGTATGGCTGCTGGAGATAGGGCTCCACCTCCAGTTATCATCTTAACGAAAGACAGACTATAATTACGCAATATTTCTTGATTCTTGGGGTCTTTTGATATTATTAAGACACTTGGGCTGTTGCAATTTTGTACAGTGTGAAAAAAATGCTGAGATTTTTCTTGAAAGGATTAACAAACAAAACTATTGAACTAGCCATAGCCGTCTCATAGAAAAATGGTGATTTGCCGCCATCTTGTGGCATGTATGGGTAATTATTACACCCTTTTGGGGGGGGAGTTAATTACTGGTGGATTTTTGCTATTCACGGCAGGGCTCGATCCCTATCTCCAAAGAACAGCAGGGAAACACTGCTGATTTCATAAAAAAAAAATAAAAAAACTACTTTTCATTTTCTTTGTTTTTGTATTGACTCTTTTTATTGTGAAGCACCGTGTAATTTTTTTAAAAAGGTGCTCTTCTTCTTCTTCTTATTATTATTATTATTAGCGTGTATTTTTTTAAAAAAAGGTGCTCTGCTTATTATTATTATTATTATTATTATTATTATTATTATAAAATCTGAGATGCATGACAAGCAGTCATTATGGCTGGAGACGTGTGGCAGTTTAATCCTACCAGCTGAAGGCGCTGTAGCTCCACGGTGAATGCACGTACAGTAGAATCCTTTGACACTTGCAGCGCCTTTGAGCCCTTTTAATATTTTCCAAATCAAAGTGAGCTTTGTTCTTGACAAGCAAGGACGTGCGCAGTCGTAAAAGCTACAAAGGTGAATATTGGTGAATTTTGTTTGGCTGGGGTCCAGAATACAGCCCCCTATCCCCCCCAAGACACCCTCTGCCGATTCATTGGAGCATTGAAGGCTGCTGTGAAATATCAAAATTTACATAATAGTCCTTTTGTTTCTTCTTTTGAACTCCACTTTTACTTGACATCAATGCTAATAGTGTTTAATATTAATTAATCCGCTTGCCTAAAAGACAGCTCCCTCCTTTGAGTAAATAAATGCTCCCAGCCACCAACAACACCCAAAAATCGTTTCAGCAGCACCCCTGCATTTTTTTTTTGGGTGAAGATTCAGCCCCTAAAACCAGTTTCATTGAACAACATGAAATTTGGTAGACATAATTATCATGAGGCGGCACGGTGACCGAATGGTCAGCGCATCTGCCTCACAGTTCTGAGGACCCGGATTCAAATCCGGCCTTGCTTGTGTGGAGTTTGCATATTCCCCTGCGTGGGTTTTCTACGGGTACTGCGGTTTCCTCCTACATCCAAAAAAACATGTGTGGTAGGTTGATTGGAGACTCTAAGTTTCCCATAAGTCTGCACAAATGGTTGTTTGTTTCTATGTGCCCTGCGATTGGCTGGCGACCAGTTCGGGGTGTACCCCGCCTCTCGCTCGAAGATAGCTGGGATAGGCTCCAGCAGCCGGCGACCCTTGTGAGGATAAAGCGGTACAGACAATGGATGGATGGATATTTATCATGAGTAGACCCACAAAAAAAATTAGAAGAAGCCATGACCAAAAATACATAGGAAAGCTGCCATTTTGGATTAAAGCAGCCATTTTAGTGTCCATTTTTCCATTTCCAAGGGTGAGACAGATTGCCTAGTGATTGCTACCAAATTTGAACCTAGTAGACTCGGCAGATGGGCTATCAGCAAAAGATTTGTTTTCATCATGGCAGAGAACTTTGATGAATCACCATATGATGAAACTGACTCAACATGGTCAGCGCTCAACCAAAAATCTAGAAAATTCAGACCCTGAAGCTTACTGAGAAGAATGAAATTTGTGGAACCTTTATCATAGAGGTGGCACGGTGAAGACTGGTTAGCACATCTGCCTCACAGTTCTGTGGACCCGGGTTCATATGCGGCCTCTCCTGTGTGGAGTTTGCATGTTCTCCCCATGCCTGCGTGGGTTTTCTCCGGGTACTACGGTTTCCTCCCACATCCCACAAAACATACACGGTAGGTTAAGTGAAGACTCTAAATTGCCCGTAGGTGTAAATGTGAATGCGAATAGTTGTTTGTTTATATGTGCCCAGCGATTGGCTGGCAACCAGTTCAGGGCTTACCCTGCCTCCTGCCCGCAGTTAGCTGGGATAGGCTCCAGCATACCCGCGAGCCGAGTGAGGATAAGCAGTGTGGATAATGGATGGATGGATTTCAATGACATTCACAAGTCTCAGGAAAACTCCATGCTCAATGAGTTACAACCAGCCTCAGATTCAATGAGTCACGTCTCTTTGGTGGTTGAGCACAAATTCCCAGGTTAGGCACAATGGGTGTGTCAGAACTCTGGACAGGAGAATGCGCGTAGGTGAATGCTGCGCATGCCAGGCACGAACCGGAGAATATGGCCTGAAACACTGCACAGAGTCCTCACTGTGCCAAAAAATGTGAACGCATCCACGCGCTCTCTCTTCCTCTCACACCAACACATTCAACATTAAACGCTATTAACAGGTATGCCACGCTGGGCATTGTAAGGTAAATGGAACACCTGGTTTAGCTTTGGAAGAGTTGCAAGTGCTGAATGTGGGACCTTTTCTATCTGCAATAGACCCCCACCGATCGCTTGTGCTGTGTCAGACCGTAGTAGAAAGAAAAGTGCCGTATCACGCTGGGCCTGTAAACCATCACACACCGGGACTTGCCGTGATTGAATGTGACAAAACGGCTACCATACCCACTAGCTTGCCATGAGAACCATGACAAGATTTGGCAAAAAAAGGAAAAAACATGCACGAAATGCAGAAGAATGTGACAAAACTTGAAGGAATCGTGAGATGCCAAGGAAATTCATACACTTCCCGTCCCACTATGGAAGTTTTGTTACAACCTATTTATGTAGGCCTAATGCCAAGTTTTGTATTTTCACCCCGTTTTACCACGGCTGACTAGGTTTCCCATCTGCACAGTGACTGCTGTGGCAAATTTTTTTGACAGTTTAAAAATCTGGTCACACATCCATGGCAATCACCGCCTGCGCATTTGGCCCTCCCATTCCCCTGTGTTCTCTTGCGTCCATCCTGATTTGTCGACAGTGGGCTGAAACCGGGCTGTCGGGAACAGCGGGAACTAAGTTTAAAGACAGCATCAAAATCAACTAATATATTTATCGCATGATAGAAAAAGATACATTGTGACAGAGTTGGCATAAATTGTGAGGTATTGCATCTTTTTGTCAACAGAGGTCAAACATTGTAGCTCAGGAAAACGAGGAGGGACATCGGCAATCTATTTTCTTTTTACACACACCTGATAAATGACTCTCGTTTCTGCCGCCTTTAATCCTTCTACTCGTCACAGCTCGTCCGCCTCAAAGCCTCGTTGTTTTCGCCCACTTAAAGCCGATAATGAAATGTATGCACGAAGCGAAGCAGGTGATTAATCAGAGCAGATGTGCACGGCGACCGGTGCCAGAGCACGTCAGCTCTCTGGATCGTACGCTGTCGTCGCGGCTGTAGTGGTGGGGGGGGGACGTCGGAGCCTCGCACCTCCTTGCCAGCTTATGCAGTGGCCAAAGATTATTACAATTAATTAGCCACACTCCAAATGCCCTCGAAGGCATCTTGTCTTGTCTCCCAGACAGTCTATCAACGTCCGCTGTCATAACAAGACAATCCGGTGGCTCAACATTGGTAAATAAAATCACTATCGTCTTTTTCAAGGAAAATCCTGGAAATGATCATCAAACCTTGAAGTCATACTCCACCCACATTAGGTGGCATAGGTAAAAAGACTTCAGCAATTTAGCTTTGCCCATCTGTCTAAGACACCTGCTCCCAACTGGGGCTCATTTGGGTGACTTTCCTAGTCGAAATTTCTCAAAGCATGAGCAAGAGAATTTGCGCCTAAAAGGCTGCTTCAAATCAAAATGGCTGTATTCTTGTTTTAAAAACAGGAATGGGTCATTAAGTCTTCTTGTGCTTTTTTTTAATGGTAGAAATGTCCACACAATTCCATGTCATTGGGTGAAACTGCTGTCCAGAGCAATGGTGACATGTTATTTAAGGTCCAGGCATGGTGATGCAATGGCCTTCTCGAAAATGCTTTATTTTGGAAAATTCAGACCCGGAAGCTAGTTTCACTTAGCAGCATGAACTTTGGTAGGCAGGTATATCATTAGTAGACCCACAAAAAAGCCTCAACATCCCATGGGCATTTTAGTTTTAAGCGGCCATTTTCGGGTCATTTAGGCCACACAAAAAAAATGAATGTTGGTTAGTGGCGCCAAGCATATACTGAAAATTTTGTCCCTGAAACCAGTTTCCCTTGGTAACATGAAGTTTCGTAGACATGAGTAGACCCACAAAAAAGTCTCAAGAAGCAATGCCTGAAAAGACACAGGATGCCTGACAATTCAATTAGAAGCTGTCATTTTAGTTATTTTGGCCATTTCCAGGGTGACCTAAAAAACACAAGCAAAAGGTCTCTTCCTGGAGACTTGGTTGCTACCAAATTTAAACATCATGGAATAGACACATGGAAGATGCCAAGATGTGAAGGAATTGAGTTTTTGTCATTGTATGTCGGCGGGGCATGTCGGCGAAGTTTTATGACTTACTCAAATAACATCTCCACCAGGTCAGAGCATAAAGTGTTACATAATGTTTTGAAGCAGCAATTCTAGTTTTATTTTGGCCATTTCGAGAAATCCTTTGAAGATTAACTTGTCCTAGAGATTTTGTCCCATTGCTACCAAATTTGAACCCCATATACTAGACAAGTGGTTGTCAAATATATGTATGCATTTTCCACTTTCATATGAGTAAGAACAATATTCAAAAATAGCCTGAGAAAACATATGTATTTCGTTGCCAATGATTTTAAACACAACTACAAATGCTTACATGTTCAAAGGGCTTTTCAGAGCACTTTTAAATATTTCACCGTACAAGCCTGTCCCAAGTTCTACACCAACGATAATACATACTGACACACAGTTATATCCAGATCGCTACTGTTCAATTAAGGTGTTGTGTCACTGTCTAAAACAGAAAAAAATCTGGGTGAGCCAAGATTTTCTTCAATTAAACCACAACAAAACTGAGATAATTGTTTTTGGGAATAAAGTATTTAGGATTGTTGTTAGTAAATACCTGGAGTCACTCTCTTTAAAAACCAAAGACCAAGTCCGAAACATTGGTGTACTGATTCCGACCTGACTTTCAACAGTCATATCAAATCAATTACTAACTGCCTTCTACCATCTGAAGAACATATCCAGACTGAAGGCTTGCATGTGCCAAGCAGACCAGGAGAAGCTCATCCATGCTTTTATCTGAAGTAGACTTGACTATTGTAATGGTCTTCTGACTGGACTCCCCCAAAAAAGCATTAAACAGCTGCAGCTCATTCAGAATGCTGCATCTCGGGTTCTGACCAGAACAAAGAGGTCAGAGCATATTACTCCTATTCTAAAGTCTCTACACTTTCTTTAGAATAGATTTTAAAGTTCCGCTACTGGTCTATAAATCACTAAATGGTTTAGGTCCTAAATACATGAATGAAATGCTAATGGCATATAAACCCAATAGGGGCCTGAGATCGACAGACTCAGGTCAAATAATGGAGCACAGAGTCCAAAGCAAATATGGTGAAGCAGCACTTAGCTATTATGCTGCACACAAATGGAATAAGTTGCCAACAGAAGTGACGTCAGCCCCAAGTGTGAATGTTTTTAAGTCCAGGTTAGAAACTTCTTTTTTCTCATGCTTTTTAGAGCATTTCCACTTTTATATGATATTTCTTGCACTGTACGCTGTTTTAATTGTACTTTTATTTTTCTCTTTGTTTTAAATGTTTATAAGCTGTTTTGTCTTTGTTTTAAATGCTTTTAATCATGTAAAGCACATTGAGTTACCTTGTGTATGAAATACGCTATATAAATAAATGTCCTTTGCTACTGTATGTACCATAATTGGTATATACTGTAAATTGAAATGTGATTTAGTCTGTCACTAACCTGTGTTAAATCATAATTGCAGTAAATATTGGTATGAAAAAAACTTCTAGGCCACAAATATAAAACAATAACATGAAAAACTGTTAATTCAGTACTAATTTAGCATGTCGTCTTGTGCCACGTGACAACGTAACCTTACGCTGCAGTGCAAACTAGTTAACTGTGCACTGTTTGCAACCAATCCCCCTGCCATTTTTTACTACCTTTCCGTGAGCCAACCATAATGGGTCCGTGACCCATTGTTGCGTCCTGACCTACCAGTTGAGTTGAGAGTCACTGCACTAGACAGCTGGATGACGTTAAATTGCGAAGGATTTGAGTTTATGTCATTGCATGCGGGCGGAGCATGGCAACTTTTGTGATTAGCATGCACACCGTGGTGTAATTACTAGGTGTTTAGGCTTTAGAAAAGTTTGTCTCAGCTGCCTGAAAACGAAAGTTTAAGAGGTTCTGACATTCTGAGCCGAGTAGTTAATCCTGATCCGGGAAGCAGTGGAACATTCCTGTTGTTTCTCGATGCTGAGCTTTCATTTTTGAGTGCAAGAACAAGGCAGCAGCAGTTAACCCTTTTGGCACGCAACCACAGTGTTGGCACTTTCTATGAAAAATTTGAAGGATTCGCTTATGTGTATTATAAATCAGAACCTGCCGGGCTGCTTCAGTATTCAAGGTGTTCATAAAAATGGTTATAGTCACCTACAAAGTCAAAAGGGAAAAGTAAAATGTGGATTTAATTTAGAATATTCCACTAATTCTTCAAGATAAAAATGTCTTGACGTAAATATGTCACATGTGAAACATTCTTCAGAATATATAAATATATATTTATATAAAATGAATAATTTTTCTGTCATCTATGCTGGTAAGAGACCCACAGGGGTTTAACTGTGGAAGGAAATGTAATTTTGGGAATTTAATGAGGTAATTTCTCTTTTTTAGGAGATGAAAAAATTATGTGCAGTAATGACGAAAGTAAAATATTTTTAATCGTAAGAATTAATTTATTCATTCAGCCATCCAGCAATTTCATCTCCCATTAGTTTATCCATGCATTGATTTGTTTGTCTAAATCCATCATCCGTCCATTGGCAGCCCATCTGTGCATTCGTCACCGTTTTTCAGCCCTTGCGATTAACTTCTTAACTTAAACAGTTTACTTGACTTTTCATAGTGACACTTTTGCAAATTTACAAATTACTCTGTAATGCCATTATAACAGCATTTATCGTTGTAGTGTTGTCGCTCTGCATCATAACAATTAAATTTCATGAATATTACTGCACTATTGCTGATGACTCTCTGTACTTTGTACATTTGTGTATACGTCCTAAATGCATATTTTGTCATTGTGTCTTTTTTGTGTAAGTACAGGGGCGCCTTGACTTATGAGTGCCCCAACTTACGAGCTTTTCAATTTACATGGTGTCACTTGGTCGACATTTTGCTTTGTGTTGCGAGCCAAAATCTGATTTATGAGTGAGCTTCAGATATGCCGATGCTCGAGCGAAGTGGTAAAGAAATCTCAGGTGCACTTTTAGACGTTTATTGATTGGGACTAACGATCAAAGACCTAGAAAATGACAACACTCGCAAGAAGCATGGAGCACATGCTAACACTGAACTAATGTGTAACTGTAGTTACTGACTCACTAGGCCATGCTCCTTTAAAGGCACACTACACTCTAATGTTCTACAGTGTGTGTGAGACTTGACTTAAATTATAAGACCAGTTTATTTCTTTCAATTCTCTTATATTGTTTTATTTATGATTATGTCTTCATAATTGTACTTTAAAATAAGGTGCTATTTTTCTTTATTAAAAACATCCACAAAGCAAAAAAAAAAGTGTTTTTTTTGGGGGGTCTGGAAGGGATTAATGATATTTCAATTCATTTCAAAGGAGAAAATGGATTGGATATGAATAAATTCATTTACAACCTTGGTCACAGAATGAATAAAACTCGTAAATAGGTCCCACTGTACTAGAGTAGAATCTTATCTCCAAATCTGACTGATATGTGGGGGGTGTTTTACAGAATAAGTCAGACCCCTATGGAGATCAGGCATTTTTCATCCCTGAAATTACATGGGACAGAAAGTTGGTCAAAGAAATATGGCACAAAAAAAGTAGAACAACAAACTTAGTGAGGATAACATTTGAATCTTTCAAACCATTGTCTCCAGTTATCTCTGCAAGACTAGCTCTATATCAATATCAGGTCACTGGGTAATAAATTTATGTTGATGATGACAACATTACAACCTATGATCTAGACGTTTTGCTATTAAATGAAACGTGGTTAACAGAAAGTAGCTGTAATACAATTTTAAATGAGGCAACACCAGAAAATGTTAATGTTAGTGTCGAATAGGAAAAAAAGGCGCTGGTATTGCTTTTATTTTTAAGTCATTATTTCAGTATAAAGAAATTATACTGGGTGATTTTAGCTCTTTTGAATATCTCTGTTTTTTAGTTAAAGGTGACCCAAAGGTAATTGTTTTAATAATTTATCGACCTCCAAGATACAATGGAAAATTGATGGAGGATTTTTCAGAACTGCTGTCCGTTATTTGTCCTGACTACAACTATTTTGTCAAAACGGGAGACTTTAACATTTACGTTGACAATAACATGGAAAAAATATCTAAAGAACTCTCTGCTATACTGGACACATTTGACCTCTCTCAACATATAAAGAGTCCAACCCATGTCTTAGACCTGGTCATCTCTAGGGATGATGAAATTCTATCAATTGACATGAACGATAGGGTTATTCTGACCATTTTGGTGTATTCTTTGAATCACAGATTCTTCCAAAAGTTCAGACAACCTCTATGATACATAAATGAGAGTATCGCCACTAAGTTTATGGAGACCATAGCTGTGCCACAAATTGTGAATGCTGAGACAGTTGATGAACCTTTCACCTAGAAAATCTAAAATGTCATTGAATGCTGTCGCTCCTATTAAAACTAGGACAATCTTGAGGCAACCTAGAACAACGTGGAGGAGCACAATGATGGTAAAGACCTCTAAGTCAAAGTATAGGAAAGCAGAACGTAAGTGGAGAAAAACAAAACTAAAAATTGACTATGACCTCTACAGGCAAAGTCTTTGTAATTTTAACCAAGTGTTAGTCAGGGCTAGACAGCAACACTTTTCTGAAATCATCAGTAAGAACTTCAACAATACTCGCACTCTGTTTGCTGTGATTGACAAGCTCACCCCCACCCACCCCCCCCCGAATCAGATCCAGAACTCCTAACAGTAGATAAATGCAAGGAATTTGCTTGTTATTTGATATAACAATATATATATATAACAAAATACAATCCATCAGGTTAAATAGCACAAATCAGCAAAATGATAAAATGATACTACATCTGAAGCCACGCAGGAAAAACCCAATTACCATGTCAGAATTTGATACAGTTGACCAAAACACAGAAGAGAAAACGGTTTAGCAGCTGAAACCATCAACGAGCTGTCTTGACTCAATACCATATGACTTTTTCAAAGCTATTGCGAAGTCTGTGCTAGCTGATTTGCAGTAAATAATCAATTGCTCACTTCAGTCAGGTGAGTTTCCTAAAGCTCTTAATATAGCTGCCATTAAGCCTCTTCTAAAAAATAGAATGCTGGACGCTTCCATGTTAGCAAGCTATAGACCCATCTCAAATATCCCTTTCATTGCCAAGATTGTTGAGAAAGATATTTTTAATCAACTCAGCAATTTCTTGAATTTAAGTGGACTTTTTGACAAATTTAAACAAGGCTTCCAAACTCATCACAGTACAGTATCTGCTCTTATCAAAGTGCTAAATTATATAAGGTTGAATACTGGCTCGGGAAAGGTGTCAATTCTGCTCTTGATGGATCTCAGTGTGGCTTTTGATACGGTAGATCATAATATACTATTGAACAGGTTGGAAATGTGGGTAAGACTAAATGAAACAGTCCTTAAATGGTTCAGGTCCTACCTGGAGGAAAGGAGTTATTTTGTAACCATTGGAAGTGTTCGATCTCATCGAATGGCAATGACCAATGGGGTTCCTCAAGGGTCAGTTCTTAGACTCTTCCTGTTCACCCTGTATATGCTACCCTTGGGTCAAATTCTTCAGAACTTTAATGGTGACAACCATAGCTATGCAAATGACACAGTTATATCAAGCAATGTCTCCAGATGACTACAGTTCAATTGAGGTGTCACTCTGTAAAACAGATAAATAACTAGATGAGCCAAAATTTTATTCAGTTCAACCACAACAAAACTGAGATAATTGTTTTTGGCAATAAAGAAAAGAGGATTGCTGTTAGTAAATACCTGGAGTCACTCTCTTTAAAAACCAAAGACCAAGTCCGAAACCTTGGTGTTCTGAGAGATTCCGACCTGACTTTCAACAGTCATATCAAATCAATTACTAACTGCCTTCTACCATCTGAAGAACATATCCAGACTGAAGGCTTGCATGTGCCAAGCAGACCAGGAGAAGTGCATCCATGCTTTTATCTGAAGTAGACTTGACTATTGTAATGGTCTTCTGACTGGAATCCCCCAGAAGAGCATTAAACAGCTGCAGCTCATTCAGAATGCTGCATCTCGGGTTCTGACCAGAACAAAGAGGTCAGAGCATATTACTCCTATTCTAAAATCTCTACACTTTCTTTAGAATAGATTTTAAAGTTCCGCTACTGGTCTATAAATCACTAAATGGTTTAGGTCCTAAATACATGAAAGACATGCTAATGGCATATAAACCCAATAGGGGCCTGAGATCGACAGACTCAGGTCAAATAATGGAGCACAGAGTCCAAAGCAAATATGGTGACGCAGCACTTAGCTATTATGGTGCACACAAATGGAATAAGTTGCCAACAGAAGTGACGTCAGCCCCAAGTGTGAATGTTCTACACTGCAGCTCGGGTTCTGACCAGAACAAAGAGGTCAGAGCATATTACTCCAATTCTAAAGTCTCTACACTGGCTCCCAGTCAGCTTGAGAATATATTTTAAAGTTCTGGTGCTGGTCTATAAATCACTAAATGGTTTAGGTCTTTAATACATGAAAGAAATGCTAATGGAATATAAACCCAGTAGGGCTCTGAGATCGACAGACTCAGGTCAAATAGTGGCGTCCAAAGAAAACATGGTGAAGCAGTATTGAGGTATTATGCTGCACACTAATGCAAAAAATTGCCAACAGAAGTGACGTCAGCCCAAAGTGTGATTGTTTTTAAGTCCAGGTTAAAAACTCTTCTTTTTGTCATGCTTTTTAGAACATATCCACTTTTAAATGATATTTATTGCACTGTACGCTGTTTTAATTGTAGTTTTATTTTTCTCTTTGTTTTAAATGTTTATAAGCTGTTTTTTTTTCTTTGTTTCTAAATGCTTTTAATCATGTAAAGCACATTGAGTTACCTTGTGTATGAAATGCGCTATATAAAGAAATTTGCTTTGCTTTAGAGTGACTCCAACTACTGGAGACAAATTGCTTGGAAAATAAAGATAATTCTGATTCTGATTGTGCAGTATATGCTGACTCAGTTGTACAAAAATGAACATTAGAGTTGACACCAGTTGTGTCAAAGCAAGTTATTTACGAGGAATCGTTGGTGTAGGACGAGTGGAAGGGGAACATGTCACGTCATCCTTTCACCAAAGGAGAAATAACGAAGATGTTGTCACTCTCCCAGGGTTGTTCTATGCAATGATCACAGTATTAACATTATGTAGGATGATTTTATTACATTATATTGTGTGAAAGTTGTTTTATTTGTAGTTACATAGAAATCAGTCATCAAAACAACATTTTCTTTTTCCAAACTCATTGACATGGAGAGCAAAAAACATTGTAAATGTGATCTGGAGATGAGGACTTATTTGCTCTGAAACCAAAGTCAAAAAACCTAAACCACTGCGATGACAGTGTAAATAATCATCATGGTCACCTAGCAACTGAAAGGACACAGGTTTGATTCCAGGAAAACCTGTGTAAGTTAGTTTTAAAGTGACATGATTAATCCAACAGCAGTTTTGCTCGTACGTAATGAATTACGAGTTTAACATCCATGTCAAGTTGTGTAAGTTACCAGCCCTGTGTGGACTTGATTTTGTGACATCATAGGGATAGCAAAGCAGCAGTGTCTTGTGACATGATTAATCAGTTTTGTTAGTCTTTATGTTTGGTGGCAGTTCGTATTAGTTTTATTGTTTGGCTGTGGCTCAGTAGGTAGAGCGGGCTGTCCAGTGACCGAAGGGTAGCTGGTTTGAATCCCTGCTCCAACTGTCTGCATGTCGAAGTGTCCTTGGGCAAGACATTCCAACAGCTTCTTCCCTCTTGCAATCAACTTCTTAAACACCTAACCTACAATTCCATTACAACATGCTGGCAATTTTTTTGACTTGAGTTCGTTGTCACATTTCTGTGGGGCCAATTATACATTACTCGTGCACTCACTGTAGTTGTCTCGCCACGCTGCACTATTTGCATATCTGTTGCTGACCAATACTGGCCACTCATGCCAGAGTAGCATCTGCTCCATTTGCACACTGATTGAGGAGTATCTGCAACATTTGCACAATCAACATTGTCCCAGACTCTCATACTACTCGCTTGAAGTCTCGGCGCCATTTGCACAATGGTCATTGCACCGGACTATTGCAATATTAGTCATTCGAACTGCTCTAAGTGCTAGAGGACTCTGCATCTTTTTGCACAATTGTCAAAAAAAAAAAAAAGTACCAGCATTACCAGATAACTAGCAACCCTTTATTGCTCAGTGACTGTTTTTATTTATTTATTTATTTTTTTGTGTCAATGTCTTTATGTCTCAAAAGTGTTTTCTGTCAATTGACTGTCTGTTGTCGTACTAGAGCGGCACCAATTACCGGAGACAAATTCCTTGTGTGTTTTTTGGACATACTTGGCAAATAAAGACGATTCTGATTCTGATTCTGATTCTGACACTCAACCCTAATTTGCTCCCAGTGGAGGGCAGCAGTCGCCCGTTGGTATATGAATGTGTGTGTGAAGCTTTGTAAAGCGCTTTGGGCACTGTGATAGCGCGTGATAGATAAAGCGCTGTATAAGTGCAGTCGATTACCATTTATTAGAGTTTTATATAAAAACATTGCCCAAGTTATTAACATCATGTTTATATTAAATGTCCATATCTTCTTTATCAGCCGCTGTTCACTTAAATCTATGAAGTGTTTTTCAGTGCATTTTCAGTAAAACATCGCATTGACTCGCTTCGACGAATGGGGGGCGCCATTTTTAGGTCTTTGCATGCTCATGAGAGTGCGAATGCCCGGGAATGTGACGCGTATCAGCCAATTTTTGCCCGAAAACCACACGGTTAGTAAATATTCAGCAACGACAAGCTACGTATTTGATTTCATGTACAAATGCTACATAATAATCCACGATCAAAAACGTCATCATCTGCATGTACTTACCAAGTTGTGAGCCGATCTGAATTTCTTTTTCCGGCTGTCTTACACATCAAGAAGTTGATGTCCAACGTTTTTACTCTTTGTTCCTCTGATGGCCACTGCATGTCTTCCATCTCAGCCATGGCACACACATGATCGAATGAATAAATCCATCGCTCTTAACAATCTCTCAGCCATCACAATTTAAAAGACTGCTTATTCTAGCAAGGCGCTTCAATACCACTTCTGGTCTGCTGTTGAAAATGGTTTTTCCCAACATGTTGCCACCGTTACGGTGATAAATTATTTCATGTAATTCTTACTGTACATATGCAATATTAATCAGTACGGTGTTTTACTAGTGCTGGCACATACAATGTATTCTTGCTTTAAAGGGCCCGTATTTGGGCTATTTAGATTTCCATAGAGTGACTCTCTATCTTGGATTTAGTATAAAAGTGTCAATTTTTTTCATTAAAAAAAACCCCACCTTGGTTTTGTCATATGAGTGTCCAGAAAAGGCCCCTCTGATAGCTACTTCTGTTCGACACAGTTTTGTATCCGCTTTGTCCATATTTGACTAAGACTGCCCACCCCCTTTCCTCTGATTGGTTGCATCTGTGTAGAAGACCCACTTGTGCGCGCACGTTTGTTATGTCCACAGCGCTGGCTCGGGAGTAGAAAGGGAAGGCGGTGATCGAGTGACGTAGATAAGCTCGAGAAATTTAAATGCCCTGATTTTAGGCTTCTCGGCAGAAAAATATCTGGAACTCAAAAATGGGTGGACGATTTTACTTCATATTTCACGTTTACTGAGGCACCATAGAGACAATATTACATCGGAAACACTAGAAAATGTTGGTTTGGCAAAATATTGTATGTCGCTTGGGTTTAGGTCCACCTGTAATCAATGATCAATCTGTTTTGCTAGTGATTAAACTTATGCTTTAAGTTAGATACATAACTCATCCTGCGTCAAAGTCGCAAGTTACGAGCAACGAGTGAGGACTTTTTGGATTTTGTGGCATGATTTTGCCGAATTTCATTTGTTGATATCATGCAGGGGAGAGAGCAGCGTTGGTTGGTGTGACAGGCCGTAAAGCCGCGAGCGGTTTAATGCTTCGTGAAATTGACGCTGCGCACCGTATGCAACCTTGAATCATTTACTTAACGGAATATCTATCACACGCACGCTTGCACGAAAGCACGCGCACACACACACACATATGCACCTCCTTCATTATTGCAGATAATGAAAATGAGGTGCAAAGAAAAAAAATGACATTGAGGTGCTCAAAGAGGAAATCAGCCTAAGTGAGTAGGCGGCGGGTATGTAAGCGATGCCCTACATGGGTGCACCCCTCACCTTCTCTGTCACTCGACAGGACGGGCTTACCTGCTTAACAGCCAAAAGGTGCTCGCAATCCCATTTGAAGGCTTCTCTGTGGATTTAGCCACTTTGTAAATTCAAATCAGTCTCTCCCCCCCGCGGCGCAGGGACAAGGGACGAGGCGGACTTAATATAAAACCTAAATCCCATTAGAGACGGACGTGGAGAAAATGAGGGGCTGCCACAGAAGAGAGAACTCTTTGATGGGGGTCAGAGATGGTGTCCCACATTGCGCCGGATTTTTTTTCTTGTCAAAGTGGGAAATAGCCAGAAGTGAAATGTATCATTACAAGATGTGTGGAAGGAGTCGGTGACTTATCTGTTAGTGACCCAGCTCTTCTGGGTAATAAGGCATGCATGAGAAGCTGTCTGCGCTCCTCTTGGATCCATGTCGCCCGCCGTCCCCGTACAATCTCTCCAGTGGTCCCCCTCTTGTATAATTAGTCTCCTGAAGCATGTAGGATGTGCCACTTGCTCACCTCCACTACTTACTTTGATCCGTACCTGTCCGGCTTCAACCGAAGTCCAGTAGGGGGTGTAACGGTAAATGTATACAGGTTCAATTCTCTTGCTGAATTTCTGAACTCCCTCTTTGATGCGCGTTACAATATTGATATGAAACAACATGAATACCCATGACCCTAGTGAGGAGAAGCGGCTCAGAAAATGGATGGATGGATGGACAACATGAATATATTACTGCAGTAAACACTTGGGAAATGCCAAGAGTTGTCTTTCCAGTTTGTTGCTAGCCAGGAAGAAGAAATTGCACAGGGCAGATGCTTGACTGCAGCATACAAAGAGAGAAGAAATTGCATAGTGCAGACGCATGAATGCAGCACACGTTACAAAATCGATATGAAACAACTTTGTTGTAAACGATTGTATTAATGTAAACACAAGAGTTGGAAGAGACAGGAAAAAAGGAAATTGCATCGGGCAGCACATAAGGTACAATATCGATATAAAACAACTTAATTTGAAGTGACTGTATTACTGTGGTACATACACAAAATAGGGTAGATACATGAATGCAACATACAAGAAGAGAAGAAATTGCATAGGGAAAATGCATGAATACAGCATACAAGTTCCAATATTGATACAACACCACTGCTTTTTAAATTAAATGGATGGATGGATGGATGTATTACTGTTCCTTTCACTTAACATCCGTTGTAATTAGGCTTTCCACGATCAGGATTTTTTTTTTTTTTTCAGGATTTTTGGGACCGATCACCGAGTTTCAAAAAACGATAACCTATCACAGATCCGATCACAAGATGGACCAATATATCTATTTAAATGACTTCATTCATTTACTATATATACTTGTTTATTATATATCAGAATCAGAATCAGAATCATCTTTATTTGCCAAGTATGTCCAAAAAACACACAAAGAATTTGTCTCCGGGAGCTGGAGCCGCTCTAGTAGGCAGTCAATTGACAGAGAACACTTTTGAGACATAAAGACATTGACAAAAGCAGTCACTGAGCAATAAAGGGTTGCTAGTTATCTGGTAATGCCGGTACAAATTATTATTATTTTTTTTTGACAATTGTGCAAAAAGGTGCGGAGTCCTCTAGCACTTAGAACAGTTTGAATGACTAATATAGCAATAGTCCGGTGCAATGACCATTGTCCAAAGGGTGCCGAGACTTCAAGCGAGTAGTACGATAGTCTGGGACAATTTGATTGTGCAAATGTTGCAGATACTCATCAGTCAGTGTGCAAGTGGTGCAGATGCTACTCTGGCATGAGTGGCCAGTATTGGTCAACAACAGATATGCAAAAAGTGCAGCGTGGCGAGACAACAACAGTGAGTGCACGAGTAATATATAATTGGCCCGACAGAAATGTGACAACAAACTCAAGACAACAAAATTGGCAGCATGTTGCAATGGAATTGTAGGTTAAGTGTTTTAGAAGTTGATTGCAAGAGGGAAGATGCTGTTGGAATGTCTGCGAGTTGTAGTTTGCAATGATCAGTAGCACCTACCTGAAGGAAGGAGCTGGAAGAGCTGGTGACCGGGATGTGGAGGGTCCGAGAGAATTTTGCACGCTCTTGTCTTAGTTCTGGCAGCGTGCAAGTCCCCAAGAGCGGGTAGGGGGGTACCGACAATCTTTTCAGCAGTTTTGATTGTCCGTTGCCGTCAGAGTTTGTCCTTTTGTGTAGCAGCACCAACCAGACTGTGATGGAAGAACACAAGACTGATTCGATAACCGCTGTGTAGAACTGCCTCAGCAGCTCCGGTGGCAGGCCGTGCTTTCTCAGAAGCCGCAGGAAGTACATCCTCTGGTGGGCCGTTTTGAGGACGGAGTTGATGTTGATTGCCCACTTAAGGTCCTGAGAGACTGTAATTCCCAGGAACTTGAAGGTCTCGACGGTTGACACAAGGCAGCTGGACAGCGTGAGGGGCAGCTGTGGAGATGGATGCCTCCTGAAGTCCACGATCATCTCTACAGTCTTGAGCGTGTTCAGCTCCAGTTTGTGTCAGCCGCACCACAGCTCCAGCCGCTTCACTTCCTGTCGATATGCAGACTCGTCACCGTCCTTGATGAGGCCGATGACAGTGGTGTCATCTGCAAACTTCAGGAGTTTGACAGCCGGGTGCGTTGAGGTGCAGTCGTTCGCGTAGAGAGAGAAGAGCAGTGGAGAGAGGACACAACCTGGGCGCACCCCAGTGCTGATGCTGTGTGTGGATGAGGTGGCCTCCCCCACCCTCACCTGCTGTGTCCTGCCCGTCAGGAAGCTGTAAATCAACTGGCAGATGGCAGGTGAGACGCTGAGCTGGAGAAGCTTGGAGGAAAGGATTTCAGGGATGATGGTGTTGAACGCTTAGCTGAAGTCCATTAACAGGATCCTTGCTTTGGTCCCTGCATTGTCGAGGTGTTCTAGGATGAAGTGCAGTCCCATGTTGACTGCATCATCCACAGACCTGTTCGCTTGGTAGGCAAAGTGCAGGGGTCTAGCAGGGGACCTGTGATGCTCTTGAGGTGGTCCAGTACGAGACGTTCAAAGGACTTCATGACCACAGATGTCAAGGCGACAGGCCTGTAGACAGTTAGAGCCGAGATTGTAGGTTTCTTGGGGACTGGAATGATGGTGGACCGTTTGAAACAGGATGGTACTTCCCACAGTTCCAGAGATCTATTGAAAATCTGTGTTAAGACTGGAGCGAGCTGGTCCGCGCAGACTTTGAGGCAGGATGGGGACACATGGTCACATGTTGCAGCCATAAAATTCGAAGTTAATGATTATTTGCTAAAAACAATCAAGTTTAGAAGTTTGAACATGAAATATCTTGTCTTTGTAGTGCCCTGCGATTGGCTGGCAACCAGTTCAGGGTGTACCCCGCCTCCTGCCTGATGATAGCTGGGATAGGCTCCAGCACGCCCGAGACCCTAGTGAGGAGAAGCGGCTCAGAAAATGGATGGATGGATGGATGGACGTCCCAACTTCATTGGAATTGGGGTTGTATATATATACAGTAAATATATTGGCCGCACAGTGGACAACTGGGTAGCACAGCTGCCTCACAGGTCTGAGGACCCGGGTTCAAATCCGGCCTCCCTGTGTACGTTGGCTTTCTCCGGGTACTCCGGTTTCCTCCCATGTCCCAAAAATATGCATGGTAGGTTAATTTAATACTCTAAATTGCCCGTAGGTGTGAATGGGAGTGCAAATGGTGGATTGTCTATGTGTGCCTTGCAATTGGCTGACCAGTTCAGGGTGTACAACGCCTCTCACCCAGAGTCAGCTGAGATAGGCTCCAGTACGCCTGCGACCCTAGTGAAGATAAGCGGTAAAGAAAATGGATGGATGGATGGATTCTCTCACACATTCCCAAAAAGCTGGGACTGGGGCAATAAAAGTTGAGGAATGCTAAAAAAAAAAAATCCATGTTTGGAACATATATATATATACAGTGTGTCTGTGTGTGTATGTGTGTGTATATTTATATATGGATGGATCCATCCATATATATATATATATATATATATATATATGGATGGATGTGTATATATATATATATATATATATATATATATATATATATATATATATATATATATATACACACATCCATCCATTTTCTGAGCTGCAAATCCTCACAAGGGCCGCGGGAGTGCTGGAGTGCTTATATATATATATATATATATATATATATATATATATATATATATATATATATATATATATATATATATATATATATACTGTATCCCCTAAATGCCCACACGTTGTCGTCACTTAGGGGCTTAACTGTAGGCAAAACTATGGGACTAAGTTTAGGCAATCTGCCAACAAGCATTAGGCGAGTGTGGCAATTAGGGCCTATTCCTTCTTCATGGCAGTACAACAAAAAACACGGCCCTCATTTACCGGAGGTCGAAGAGCCTCTGCCTTCGGCAGCGGGCAAACAAGCTTGGCGGCAGAGGGTGCTAAGAATCACCGGGTTAATTATGGCTGTTTACAGACAATGGACTTGGCATAACGCACAAAATCTTATTTTTGGCACGCTCAACGTGCGAACGCTAAAGGATGATTCTCGATTCGAAGAGCTACAACATGAGCTAGAGGCCATGAAATGGGATACAATTGGACTTGGTGAAATACGTCGGAAAGATGAAGCTATGTTGACTCTCGATAATGGCCATCTATTTTATTACAGAGGATCAGAAAGCGGACGCAATGGTGGAGTTGGTTTCTTATTAATAAAAGCATCGCCAACTACTTTACCAGTGTCAAAAGTGTTTCCGATGGAATCGCCAATGTACCATCTCTATTAGAAAGCGTCACTCGCTTCAATTAATACAAATATATGCGCCGACCGTGGCACGGTGGCCGACTGGTTAGAGCATTAGCCTCACAGTTCTGAGGACCCGGGTTCAATCCCCGGCCCCGACTGTGTGGAGTTTGCATGTTCTCCCCGTGCCTGCATGGGTTTTCTACGGGCACTCCGGTTTACTCCCAAATCCCAAAAACATGCATAAATTGGAGACTCTAAATTGCCCGTAGGTGTGACTGTGAGTGCGAATGGTTGTCTGTTTGTATGTCCCCTGCGATTGGCTGGCAACCAGTTCAGGGTACCCCGCCTCCTGCCCGATGACAGCTGGAATAGGCTCCAGCACGCCCGCGACCCTAGTGAGGATAAGCGGCTCAGAAAATGGATGGATGGATATGCGCCGACCATCAGCCACACAGACGATGAGGTAGAAGCATTTTACGAGGATTTATCCCGTCTTTATAGTCAATCGAAGCACAAATTTCGAATAGCCATGGGTGACTTTAACGCCAGGATTGGCCTTAACTCTGGCGAGAAATCAATTGGATCCTATGGAATGGGATCAAGAGACGAAAGATGAGAACACTTAATAGAATTGTCTGAACAAGAAGGCTTATACTTTATCAATTCGTTGTTTCAGAAGAACTGGAACAGAAAGTGGACATGGTTAAGCCCCAAAGGTAACACTAGCATCATAGACTACTTCCTGTCCAACGACAAAGGGGTATTTACGGATTGCACCACCCTAAACAAATTTAACATTGGAAGTGACCACACATTGGTTCGGGTAAAAAGTGAAAATAAACTGCCAACTTGAATGAAAGAAATTTCTAAAGAGCAAGTTAACCAAATTAAACTTAATTCAAGAAAGAAGCGACGAGTTTCAAATACGTTTGGCTAATCGCTGTAAAGCTCTTCTAACCCTGGAAGACACAAATCTGTCAACACACAATGACGAAATTGTAAACGGATTGTTCAAACTGCACACAAAGTAGCGCCATCAACGAGAAAGACGACAACATCCAGAATATGTAAAGCTACTCTCGACTTAATGAAAAAGCGACGAGAAATGAAGAAAAGGGGCTGCATTATCAACAAAATGGAATATGTTTAATTGTGCAAGACGATTTGGAAAAAGATACGAGAAGAATGGAGAACTTACAACTTTCGGCTTGTTCAGAAAATGCTTGAAGCGGGACATGGAATAAAAAACGTAAAACATGCATTAATTTGCCACAAGAAAATAATTTTTGGTTTGAAAATGGAAGATAGAACAATATGTCACAGCCGGCAAGAAATCGTACAATGAGTTAAAGAATTTTATACAAACCTATACAGTGACCCTCACCGAATGATTACTGGAAAGGTTGAAGCAGACCCAGTTTCATGTATCCTGAACGAAGAGGTTGAAAATGCTATTAGTTCACTTACGGCCGGACAAGCTTGTGGTCTGGATGAAATTTCTGTTGAAATGCATAAAACAGGAGGGAACGAACTTAATAAGATCGTTGTAAAACTAGTTCAACGCTGTTTGGACTTGCAAGAAGTACCGGCGATATGGAAAGACGCAGAAATCATTTTGCTACATAAATCAGGCGATAAAATGGACCTAAGAAATTATCGCCCAGTAAGCCTGCTCTCAACGATTTAGTCTTTGCAAAGATATTGGACAAACGAATTGGAATCAAACTCAGTGACGCACAGCCGATAGAACAAGCGGGTTTTCGTAGCGGTTTTAATACTATGGACCACATACAGACAGTTCAACAAATAATCAATAATAATAATAATAATAATAATAATAATCAACTACAAAGTGCCTCTGTGTGTAGCCTTCATCGACTATGAAAAAGCATTTGACTCCGTCACCACCACTTTGATACTGCAGGCGCCAGTAAATATAGGGATAGAGCCGACCTATATCAACATTCTACAATCAATATACAACGATTCTTCAGGTTCAATATGAATTGATGATGAAATAGTGCGAATAAGTCTAGGAAAAGGGGTCAGGCAAGGCGGCACATGGTCTCTGAAGCTATTTACAGCTTGCCTTGAAGAAATATTTAAAAAGCTCAATTGGGACAAAGAATGACTAAAAATTAACGGCACTTATTTGAGCCATCTTCGTTTTGCAGACGACATCATTTTATTCTCCTATGATGCTGAACAACTACAGCGTCATATTTAGGAATTAGAGTTAGAAAGCCGTCGCTCAGGGCTGAAAATGAACAAAAGCAAAACGAAGGTCATGTTCAATCTTTACTGTCCACAAAAATATATCAAAATGGAGGACTATGTCCTCGACGCCGTTGACAACTACATCTATTTAGGCCAACTTGTAACAATGGATGGAAATACAAGCACTGAAGTTGAACCCCGCATAAAGCTTGCCTGGCAGGCTTATGGAAGGCTTAGTGTTATATTCAAGAACAATCTTCCCATATGCTTGAAAAGAAAAGTTTTCGATCAATGTATTTTACCACTCCTCACTTAGGGCAGTAAAACTTGGACTACGAATGCCAGTTATACAAAGACTACGTGTAACCCAAAGGAACATGGAACGCCAAATGTTGAAAATAAGCATTTGTGACAAGAAAAGATGCACTTGGATAAGACAGCGGACACGAGTTACCGACGTCATTCAAAAAATAAAAAGCCTTAAATGGAAATTGGCTGGCCACATTGCCCGAAGAGCTGACAACAGGTGGACCACAGAAACTATCAATTGGATACCACTGGACAGAAAGCGACCATGGCGAAGACCTAAAAGTAGATGGATAGACGAAATCATTAAACACACCGGAATACACTGGCAACAAATTGCAAATTATCGTAGTAGTTGGAAACGTGAAGAAGAGGCCTTCATCCTGCAGTGGATGGGTAATGGCTGATGATGATGATATACTGTATATAAACAAACAACCATTTACACTCCCATTCATTTCATTGGAGACCTTTTGCAGACTCCTCGATTAGGGCAAAATAGCAGTGGTCCCCAAACACCAGGCTGCGGATCAGTACCGGGCCGCGTGGCATTTGTCCGCAGACACCCCCCCTCACCCCCCAAAAAATATGTTTACTTTTTTTTCGGGTTCTGTAGCCTCCGATCGGGAGGGTCCATCCCCTGCAAACAAATGTTTGCAGGGGATGGCATGTGTGGCATTACAATCACACAGTTGTATAGTAAAAACAATAACTCTCAGAGTTATGTGTGGCATAACAATCACACACTAGTGTAGCCAAAACATCACTTTCAAAGCTACTGTATGTGTGGCATAACAATCACACACTCGTATATTTAAAATGATCACTCTCAAAGCTATGTGTGGCATAATAAGCACACATCGTGGTGTAAAAAAATCCCTCTGAAGGCTATGTCTCGCAAACAATCACACACTTGAAACAAATAATATAGTAAACCCCTTTACAAGTTCTAACTAAGTCGCATGAGAAAGATTATGTGAGGCATATTAATGTTATGCAAGTCATATATTGGTTATGTGCGTAATATTAAAGCTATTTTTGGCATAACAATCACAAGTGTAGCCAAAACATTCATTAATTTATTCATTTTCTGAAACCCTTATCCTCACTATACAAACAACCATTCACACTCACATTCACACCTATGGGCATTCACATTCACCTTCACACCTATGGGCAATTTAGAGTCGAGTTAACCTACCATGCATGTTTTTGGAATGCCCACGCAGGCAAAGGGAGAATATGCAAACTCCACAAAGGCGAGGCCAGATTTTAACCCAGGTTCTCAGTACTGTGAGGCAGATGTGCTAACCAGTCGTCCACCATGCCGCCGTCGACAAAACAATTGCTCCCAAAGCTATGCGTGGCATAATAATCACGTCTAATCAATGAATAGAATAATGAATGAAGGTGGTGCAAGTAAATAATGTAGTAAATAATACAAATCCCATTAGAAGTATTTCAGCTTTAATTATTAAGCAGCCTGCGGACTCTTATGTCATAACAAAAAAGTATGTAATTTTAATGCACCCTACAGCGAGGCTAAAAATGAACTTGCCAAATGTTTCTTTGAAAGAAAGAAGGAAGAAGAAACTTTATTTTCGGTATGACTTTAAACCTCAAGGATTCTCATTTCCATTTCAAAAATTCACCTCGTATCTTTTGACTTTGACATATTTCTCTTTTGTACTGATGAGTTGTGATTTAATGCAGTCTTCTCAAATGCCCTTTTGGCGGTCTGGAGAAACAAGCCGTGTGCAAAAGAGCAGCCGGACCACAATTACTGCCCCCGCGTCAGAGAACAGCTGTTTTTGGGCTGCCAGGAGACAATTACGGCATTAAAGTCTGGTGGAGAATACCTCAAGGCCAACGGGTTCACATGCTCACATTGTCAACTGGAGGTGGGCTTACCCCGGGAAGCTCTAATATGGTTGAGTGCTAGTATGTATGTGTATAAAATGGTGTTATATTACCAACCAGAGCTGCGAGCAGCTATTAAGGGCCCTTGCACCCCTGGCCACGTTAGGATACTGGAACACTGGGGTATTGTTATGTTGGGGTACTGGCACTTTGTGGATACATTGAATAGATATGCACACCAAACCTTTCAGAGGAATAAGAGCGGAAAACCGAATATTATTTCCAATCCACTTCACAATTATGTGCAGCACAACACAACAGCGCGGCGGAAAGCATGTCACCAAGGCAACAGTGTTAGATGATATGAAAAGCTTTTAATAACTGTTCATATTCAATAAATTTAGATGAGACCCCTAAAGTTTGAAGTCCATGGGATAAAATGTCGAGGAGGAGTTTGTAAAAATATGACGGCTATAAAAGGGGAAGAATATGTCAGAATTTGAAAGTAAATTAAAATTGGTGGACTTCCTGTTGGGTTTATCATATGGCTCCATAAGAAACTTTTGTAGGTCTTTGGCTATATATAATATATGTCTCCCAATTTTGGTAGACCTTTGTGTAACACACAGCCGGGCTGCTTTTTTGAACATCTTTAGTGGGCGCTATAGTGGCATTTTTTAGGAACTGAACAATAAACTAAATTGCCCATAGGTGTGAATGTGAGTGCGAATGGTTGTTTGTTTGTATGTGCCCTGCGATTGGCTGGCAACCAGTTCAGGGTGTACCCCGCCTTCTGCCCGATGATAGCTGATAGGCTCCAGCATGCCCGCGGCCCTAGTGAGGAGAAGCGGCTCAGAAAATGGATGGATGGATGAACAATAAACATTTTAAATATTTAATTATCCACCAGGCTTCATGCGTGTGCAGTTTCATGAGTTATTGTACATGTTTAGACCCTCAAAGCAGCATTGTTTTCTTGAGGAACATTACTGCGAAAAGCATGTTGCCACAGCAACAGTGTTAGACAAATTGAAAAGCTTTTAACTGATTGCCTGCCAATGCTGTCCAAAGACGTCATTCAGAATCGAGCTATTCCCTGCCAATGCCATCTAAAGACTTCAATGGCGTTTTTTAACGGGGATGGGTGGGGGAGGGTCTTGTGCAGTTTATGTGTGATCGTCAAGCCTCTGGATAACTGCAATGAGGAATGGCACCCTGGAGAGGGCAACAATGCCTTGAGGTGAACATCCCTCCCTTAGATTGAAGAAGAGGAAGAAGAAGGAGGGGGCGGGGATTAGGAGAAAGTGAGAAGATGCACGCATAATGGCGGAAAAGAAAGAAGATAAAATGAAAAAAAATCTAAAAAAAAAAAGCTTTCGGTATGAAAAATGCCAAGGCAAGAAAAATATTCCTGCGACCGACATGAATGACCCCTTAGATCATGCGGGGCAATAAAGGATGACGTTCCGAGCCGATCCCTTTCTTCCCAAGCTATCGCTGAAAATGCCGGGCAAGATGCTCTCGTCCGCTTCTCAGCGGATCGTCTGCCGACCAGGATTTGGGTAACTGGGATCCGGAATCGAGATGAGTGAACTCCCTCTGGATTGTCCGGAAGCACATCTGCCTCACATTTCTGGGGACTGGGGTTTCAATCTCGCCTGTGTGGAGTTTGCCTGTTCTTCCCGTGCCTGCGTGGGTTTTCTCCGGGTTTCCTCCCAGATCCCAAAAACATGCATGGTAGGGTGATTGAAGACTCTAAATTGCTCTAAATTGGAATGTGTGCGCAAATGTTTGTTTGTTTATATGTGCCCTGCGATTGGCTGGCGACCAGTTCAGGGTGTAACCCGCCTGTCGCCAAAAAGTATGAAACATAATTTCCTTGTGCCAGGAGGTGGCGCTATTAGTACGATTATTATTATTTTTTTCTTCCATAGATTCCTTTTAGTGCGGAGTGTCATCAAGTGTGTGAAATGTTGAAAATATATAACAATCTGGAGTGAAGTTTCAACAGCTTTTGATGTCACGGCGAATCATCAAAATTCCTACACGCCTTCCTCTGAAACGTCACATTGTTTTTACAAAGCATGATCAATGTCTTGAGGCTTTACTGACAGAATTTCAGGTGGATCTACTCAGCGTGATGTGATGTGAAAAATGTGAAGGAAGACATTTCTTGTCATCTCTTGGTGGTGCTATATGTATAACAAAATATTGTCATACAGATCTCTTCAGGACGTGACTTGCGAAGTTTGGGATTAAAAAAAAATTTTGGGGGGATGCTACAGAGCCATTTTTTAGTAATTGCCTGTAATAACTTTAAAATACTGAAGTTGTCGCCAGGCTCGATGTGCGTGCAAAGTTTTGTTCGTTGTGGGGCATGTTTAAGGCCTTCAAAACTCTGATTAGTTTAGAGAAGAATAATAATGAAGAAGAATAATTAATAGGATTACAACAGGACCCTTGCTGGAGTCGCTGCTCGGACCCTAATTACCCATTCAGGTCACTACTTTTGTAATAATTTGTCCTCACAGGAAATAATTGAAACAATCAGGGTCAAAACTATCACTATTAAATAAAACATTGCATACAGTATATGGGCATATTAAGGTTATGTGAGTCACATTCGAGCTATTTGAGGAATCCAAGCAAATGCTCGTGTATTCAAAACGATTATCAAATGAAATAATCAGGGTCAAAACTGTCACCATTAAATAAAACACTGCATATATGGGCATATTAAGGTTATGTGAGTCATATTCAAGCTATTTGAGGAATCCAAGCAAATGCTTGTGTATTCAAAACGATTATCAAATCTGTGTGGATAAAAACAATCAGAGGCTTATGTTGTCAGAAAAATCAGTTAGAGCTACAATATGTCTGGCAAAACAATACCTCTCAAATCTATGAGTGGCACAATCATATATAGTAAAAGAATCACTCTCAAAGCAAGGTGTGGCATTACAACTACATGCTCTAATTACAACTGCAATCAAAGCAATCACTCTGAAATATGTGTGTGGCATATCACAAGCTTGTGCTGTGAAAACAATCACCCTCAAAGCTATATGCGGCATAACAATAACATGCTTGTGGAGTCAAAACAATCACTCCTAGAGTCACATTATGTGTGGTGGAACAATCACATGCTCATGTAGCCAAAACAATCACTCTGAGAGCTACAGTATATGTGGCATAACAATCACACGCTTGCGTATGTGGCCTTTTAAAGATGCTGCAACATTGTATGCATTCATTCATTTTGCGTATCGCTTATCCTCACTACTTCGGGCGAGAGGTGGGGTACTGGTCGCCAGCCAATCGCAGGGCACATATAAACAAACAACCATTCGCACTCACATTCACATGTACGGTCAATTTCGAGTCTTCAATTAACCTACCATGAATGTTTTTGGGATGTGGGAGGAAACCGGAGTACCCGGAGAAAACCCACGCAGGCACGAGGAGAGCATGCACCTCCACACACGCGATGCGGGATTTGAACCCAAGTCCTCAGAACTGTGAGGCAGACGTGCTCACCAGTCGACCACCGTACCAACCGGAACATTACAAACATTAAAGTACCAAAAAAGGACAAAAATCAATGCAACGAATACACAGAGGTTACTAACTCCTACCATCACCTCTCAGGAACATTCTGGTTATTTTATCAGGGACATTTCGATTTTGTCAGGAAGGAACATTTGCACAATTGCACAATGGTCGTTGCACCGGACTTTTGCACTATTAGTCATTCGAACTGCTCTAAGTGCTAGAGGACTCTGCATCTTTTTGCACAATTGTAAAAAAAAAAAAAAATAAATGTACCGGCATTACCAGATAACTAGCAAATCTTTATTGCCAGTGACTGTTTTTTTTTTTTTTTTTTGTCAATGCCTTTATGTCTCAAAAGTGTTCTCTGTCAATTGACTGTCTGTTGTCGTACTAGAGCGGCTCCAATCACCGGAGACAAATTCCTTGTGTGTTTTTTGGACAAACTTGGCAAATAAAGATGATTCTGATTCTGATCTCAGCCAAACAAACACACGCCACCAGAAAAAAATACAAAAAAATGTTTTCTTTATGTTTTAATTATATTTTCTTGTTTGTATATGTGTGGGCATGTATATGTGTTTAAATACATATGTCCATGTTTACCCATGTAGGTGCTCATTCACACATGTACTTATGTACAACCCCAATTCCTATGAAGTTGGGACATTGTGTTAAACATAAATAAAAACAGAAAACAATGATTTGCAAATCATGTTCAACATATATTTAATTGAATACACTACAAAGACAAGATATTTAATGTTCAAACTGATAAACTTTATTGCTTTTAGCAAATAATCATTAACTTAGAATTTGATGGCTGCAACACATTCCAAAACAGCTAGGACAGGGTCATGTTTACCACTGTGTTACATCACCTTTACTTTTAACAACATTCAGTAAACGTTTGGGAACTGAGGACACCAATTGTTGAAGCTTTGTAGGTGGATTTTTTTCCCATTCTTGATTGATGTAAAGCTTCAGCTGTTCAACAGTCCGGGGTCTCCGTTGTCGTATTTTATGCTTCATAATGCGCCACACATTTTCAATGGGAGACAGGTCTGGACTGCAGGCAGGCCAGTCTACTACCCACACTCTTTTACTACGAAGCCACGCTGTTGTAACATGTGCAGAATGGTTTGCAATTGTCTTGCTGAAATAAGCAGGGGCATCCATGAAAAAGACGTTGCTTGGATGTTGTTGGGTGCCTTTTTTGCCATATTTGTCTGGAATGACAAAAACTTCTTGTAGTGTCCCAAAAACATGCATGGTAGGTTAATTCCAAGCTCTAAATTGCCCGCAGGTGTGAATGTGAGTGTGTTTGTTTATATGTGCCCTGCGACTGGCTGGCGACCAGTTCAGGGTGTACCCTGCCTCTCGCCCAGAGTCAGCTGGGATAGGCTCCAGCACGGCCGTGACCCTAGTGGGGACAAGCGGTTTCAGAAAATGGATGGATCATCATCTATCATAATAGGACCCACCAAAATCTTTCAAGGACCCATGGCCTAAACAGGAAGTCGGCCATTTTGATTTCAAGCAGCCATTTGGGGCAAATTCCAAGGGCTCACCTAATGAGAGTAAAGTTTGATGATCATTTTAAGGATTTACTGTAAAAAAAAAAGGAGTGCGAGAGTCTAGCATAGCAGGGTCTGATGTGCATTACACGGCGACAAATACGATTCCCATCATTTCACGTGGCATTTGCATTATGTCTTTATTGATCTTCGCTCCCTCCAATCGTGATCATGGTGATGCCTTTGGAGCACATTTCGCCGGGAATGATAGCGTTTAAAGGCTGCGAATTCCATTTTAGCGCCTTAATTAATCCCATAAATCATTATTAATAACCTTTAAAGCATCTGCTTGCTTATAATCACCACAGTCAATCTTTTGGTGTCAGCTTTGATTGCTAACTGTGTCCTTCTCTAATTGACCTTGTCTAGTTGGGAAAGAGCAGACAATATCACTGTTTTATTGTTATTATTTATCTATGTATGTATGTATTTATTTATTTACCCTCACTCATCATTCCTTCTTCAAGTGAAGAGCAGTTTGTTGAGCAGATTGGATTCCATCGACGCATGCTTGAAAAGGGCTAAGATGGACGCTTCACTTCAAACACATTCAATGTGCTAAATGAATTTTTTCCCTTTCCATTTGTAAGTCAAAAAGTTGATGTTATTATACTTTTTGGAATAACAGCCTCACACAATGTGTAAAAAAGATGGCAGTGACTATGGCTCTTGTACTTTTATGCTACTATTATGAGACCCACTTAAAAAAACCTATGCATGTTTCATTTGTCATTTTTACATTTCATAATATTTTCACATTATTTAAGTATAACAAGATTAATAAAATACTTATAAATGTAAACTAAAAAAATATAAATAATATGTCTGATTGCAATTCATGTAATTTAATTATTTGTGAAAAATTATTTTAAGAAGTAGTATATATATATATATATATATATATATATATATATATATATATATATATATATATATATATATATATATATATAGTATTTGTCATTTTTTGTGAATGTATGTAATGTGAACAAAAATGGTAAGATTTAATTATATTTTCACATTAAGTATAATACATTTTTTAATACCATATAATAATCTATCTATCTATCTATCTATCTATCTATCTATCTATCTATCTATCTATCTATCTATCTATCTATCTATCTATCTATCTATCTATCTATCTAGCTATCTATCTAGCTATCTATCTATCTATCTATCTCCAGTGGAACCTCCGAATTCGAGCGACTCGTACAAATCGGACTTCGACCAAAAAATCAGAATAAAAAATGCCTCAGAGTTTGACCAAATCTTCGGAGTCCGAACACCCGAGCAAAGCCGAATGCACGTTGAATGAGTAGCCGAGTCAAGCCGAGCGATGCCAAAAGCAAAAGGGACCGTAGCCGAGACGAGCCACTGTCCATTTCGAGTCAGGCAGTCATGGCGTGAACACTCTCATCACGTTTGCGAGTGCTTCTCAAGATTATTATTTTAATTTTTCCAATACAATTTTCTTAGAAAGAGAGCAGTGCTACCAGCAACAAAGAAAAAAGCAAAGTAGTGCGAACCACAGTGGAGGGCCATTCGGCCGAGTTAACGACTGAGCTGTTGCACCTGCAACATGAGCAGCAGAAGACATTGGTGGAGGAAATGTCGTCTGAAGAGGATGAGGGAAGGGAGGAAGTTCAGAGTTCTGCCATAAAAGAAGTGTGCATTGAGTGGGGTGAAGTGGAGCAATTCGTAGAAAAATTCCACCCGGATACAGTGTTGGTGAATAGAGCAGTGAACATTTTTAATGATAACGTTATGGGTCACTTTAGGAAAATTCTGCAACGAAGGCAGAAACAGTTAACATTGGATAAGTTTTTTTCTCAAAGAGGGAAGGAAAGCTACTTCTGAGAGAGATCTGGTTGAAGTAAGGAGAAAAAAAGCCCAGAAGGAGAATTACCCAGTCAAATCATGGAGGGTGACTCCCCTTCTAAGGAGTAATCCTTCCTCCACATCCATCCATTGATGCCAGCACAACGCAACCAAAAAGGTAAATGATACACATTTAAGTTGATTTACATTTTGCAATTATTATGTTTACAATTAATATGCATCTTTTATTGTTTAAATACAGGGTGTACATGTTTTTACATAAATAGGAATTAAAATAGGAATTTAATGTATTTGGAGGTTGGGAACGGATTAAACTCATTTACATTATTGCCTTTGGGAAAAAATGTTCCGGAGGTCGAACAAAGCGGACTTCGAACCCTTCATGTGTCATGTGTCATGTATTGCCCTGCAGTACTGTTTTGGAGCCTGGATGGCGCTTTGCACCCTCTGGTCCTCTCTCTCCCCTCCCCTCTCTGTTCCAGCGTCTCCTCAAGCCACGCACCTGTCTCCAATCAACCCTCATCACCACCGACATTTAAGCCTGCCTGTTCCCGGATATCCTCGCCAAAGTATTGCAGCCTCTCCTAGCGGTACCGTGGCCCACCGTACTCAAGTAAGCCACTTAACTCCTCGTTCCCTGGTCAACTCTTGTGTCTCCTCGTTCCCAGTGCTCCCCTGTGTTCCTGACCCACGTCATTCCTGCCACCAAGCAAGCCGCCTGTTCTGTCCACTTCCGCCACCTGCCAACACATCCAGGACCACCTCCATAAGCTTTCCTCAATAAACTGTTCATCATTTTACATCAGCCTCCGCCTGCTATTGGGTTCAGCTACTTCTCACACGTGACAACAAGAACGAATTATGTTCGAATTCCGAGGTTCCACTGTATATGTACTCATTCATTCATCTTCCATTCCGCTAATCCTCACGAGGATCGGGGGCGTGCTGAAGCCTATCCCAGTTGACTCTCGGCGAGAGGTGGGGTACACCGTGAACTGGTCGCCAGCTAATCACACGGTACGTAGAAACAAACAACCATTCGCAGTCACATTCACACGTACGAGCAGTTTAGCGTCTTCAATTAACCTACCATGTTTTTGGGATGTGGGAGGAAACCGGAGTACCCAGAGATAAACCCACGCAGGCACGGGAAGAACATGCAAACTTGCAAATTTGAGTAGTTAAAGATAATGATCAGGGGGTGTCGCCAATCTGTACCAACTGTGGGTCTGTGAAGCCCTTTGATACAAATACTTGACTTGACAATGGGCCTATTATTATGCCAATAAACTCAAATAGTCATCGTTTCCTATTTATTAATCATTTTTGCATGCTGCTGTATATAACTGACTCTAATATAGAGCAGTAACATTGACATAACTACTTCCATCCATCCATTTTCTGAGCCGCTTCTCCTTACATAATTGCTTGTAAATCTCAAATGTTTAAGTATAAATACTTGCATTAAATTATCTCCTTGAGTACATGTGACTTTTAGCCAGAATGCAATGATAAAATAGTGACATTCTACTGCAAGATGTGTTTGTGGTCATATTTTTTTTCCTTCTGCCTTCCATATCAGCATAATTACGATTTCAAATCAAATAAAACTGGTGAACTTGTTTAAATTCCAAAACTCTTTCTGCTCCAGCGAGCCTGGATGTTGTTTCCTTCTCTCTTCATTTGCATGACAACATGACAATTTGATGTCAGTAAACAGCAAAACAAGGCTTTCAAATCACGGATTTCATTAGTACAAAACATTATCTAGGCTAAGTGTGATGATAACATTAGGGGCCAGTCTTATGTATGAACTTTGAGTTCCTGGTAGCAAACGGTTCTTTGTGTTTCCAACTCACTTATTAGTTCAGGTATCTTAAGCAAATGAGGCTGATGTTGCTCATTACTGACACCTACTGGATCTAAAAAATGCTGGTATTTCAAACTTTGAAGCTAGTGTCATGTTTCATATCTTAATGTAAATATGACATATTTTTGATACCTTTACAACCTGACCCTTTATTCAAGAAGAAAAGTTTTGTCTTGGCATTCGGACGATTACATTTTTCTCAAGTTCTCCAGCCTTAGAGAACATACGCTGATATGCCTTTTATGGACCTTTCATTCACCATGTGCTATGATGTAAGGTGATATTTAACTTGTTACTCTATCACCTTGTACAGTTTGTATATGTATTTGCTTCTATTTTGCTTTGTTTCACTCTGCTGTCTGCAACCAGGTTGGCATTCCAAATACCTCAAGGTTCACTAAATAAGTAAAGAATACATGACTTCATGGACAGCTCTTAGTCAGTTTTTAAATACAGCAGTGTGAAGTATTTGGTATCTGTGTTTGCATAAAAAAACAGTTTGCAAACATTTATTTGTGTATGTACAAACAGACAAAAAGTTGGGCTTCATTTCTTTGTCTTGCACTATGGTAAACACGGCATTTTTGAAAGTTAAAACATTTTTTCCCCTTTGACTGACTGGATTGGACCATCAGAGCACTGTTTTGGCAAATCTTTTTCTGACAGAATAAGTAAGGAAGGAATCTTGTCTTTGTGGGTTTTTAGTACAAGAAAGAAAGAAAGAAATCTTTGTAAAGAGAGACAGTCAAGAGCGGAACCTGCAGTTGCTTCGCGCCTCTTCCTGTCTCTGAAGAACACGGAAGAACAAATGCACAGTGAAACCAAAATGGGAGGGAGATGAGGAAAGAAGAAAGAAAGACCTATTCACACAGTTATCTTGACCTTGAGAGAAAAGGGAGGCTGGGAGAGCTAATAGGTACATTTGAAAAAAATCACACAAGAACAAAGAACTATTGAAGTAATGAAAATCACACAGAATCTATGAGATAATATAATAAAAGAATATAGACCATATTTTGTCATAACAGCATCCCCGTCGGTATTCGTCTCACACGCATCTCATCAATTGTCTCCAGAAATGATATTCTTGTTTATTAAACTTGTTACACTATATCCATCCATCCATCCATCCATCCATTTTCTACCGCTTATCCGAGGTCGGGTTGCGGGCGCAGTAGCTTTAGCAGGGACACCCAGACTTCCCTCTCCCCAGCCACTCACTGCAGATGCTGCACTGATCCGCCTGTCGATCACCCGCTCCATTCTTCCCTCACTCATGAACAAGACCCCAACTTATTTGAACTCCTCCACTTGGGGCAGGATCTCATCCCCGACCCGGAGAGGGCACCCCACCCTTTTCCGACTGAGGACAATGGTCTCAGATTTGGAGGTGCTGATTCTCATCCCAGCCACTTCACACTCTGCTGCGAACCACTCCAGTGCGGATTGGAGATCACGGCTTGATGGAGCCAACCGAACCACATCATACAATGACAAATACTGAGGCCACCAAACCGGACACCCTCTATGCCTCGGCTGCGCCAACTTCTCTATGCCTCGGCTGCGGCAACTTTTATGGACAGAAATTATGTCCATAAAAGTCAGTCAACAGCCCGTATCAGGGGGTTCAGTACCCCATACTCCCGAAGCACCCCCCACAGGACTCCTCGAGGGACACGGTCGAACGCCTTCTCCAAGTCCACAAAATGGGTCGGACGAACTCCCATGCACCCTCGATGACCCTGCCAAGGGTGCAGAGCTGGTCCACTGTTCCACGGCCAGGACGAAAACCACACAGCACCCCTGAATAGACCTTACCAGGGAGGCTGAGGAGTGTGATCCCCCTGTAGTTGGAACACACCCTCCGGTCCCCCTTCTTAAATAGGGGGACCACCACCTCAGTCTGCCAATCCAGAGGCACTGACCCCGATGTCCACGTGATGTTGCAGAGGTGTGGTAAGCAGGAGAGCCCCACAACATCCAGAGCCTTTAGGAACTCCGGGCGAATCTCATCCACCCCCGGGGCCTTGCCACCAAGGCGCTTTTTAACCACCTCGGTGACCTCAACCCCAGAGATAGGAGAGCCCGCCTCAAAGAACCCAGACTCTGCTTCCTCATGGGAAGGTGTGTCGGTGGAGTTGAGGAGGTCTTTGAAGTATTCTCCCCACCGACTCACAACGTCCCGAGTCGAGGTCAGCAGCGCCCCATCCCCACTATACACAGTGTTGGTGGTGCACTGCTTTCCCCTCCTGAGACGACAGATGGTGGACTAGAATTTCCTTGAAGCCGTCCGGAAGTCTTTTTCCATGGTCTCACCGAACTCTTCCCATGCCCAAGTTTTTGCCTCAGCGACCACCAAAGCTGCATTCCGCTTGGCCAGCAGGTACCCATCAGCTGCCACAGGAGTCCCACAGGCCAAAAAGGCCCGATAGGACTCATTCTTCAGCTTGACGGCATCCCTCACCTTTTCATGGAATGACAATCAGGCACGCAGAGAATTTGACACACTTTTGTGACCTCTCTCTGGCAAGCTCTGTGGTGGTGGGGAAAATACACTGTCTCGCTAACTAAACGTCCATTTATCATGTTATTCCTGAATTTGAAACTTGCCATATGATATATTGTTTTAAGAACATCGTTTAGTATAGCCAGGCAGCTAGCTAGCTAGTAAGCACAGCCTTGATGTAAGATAGATAAAGTTACCCCTGCTGCCTAAGAAATACAGTAGCTAGAAATACTGCTAACTAGATTTCACGTAAATTGTCACACTTGACAGACCATTTGAACATTTTAAACATAGCGCAACCACAAATAAATTATAGCTTGCCCGCCTCACTATGGTCAGACTGGAATGATATATGTAAAATGCACTTACCTTTTTTTCCTCAGCAGTGGAAAAGAGGACGGAGAGTCTAAAAGACTGTGAAAAAGCCCAACGTCGCTTAATGTCCGAAAACTGTGATCAATCATCATCAAAATGTATGTGGACATCTCCACTGATGCCCATTTTGACCTCTGAAGATGTCAGAACTATTGCCTTAATATACTGTAGTTGATAGGCTTTTGCTTTGCAGGGTAGAGTTTTAACTTGCATTGTCGATGTAGCAACTGTGTTAACTGAGTGGTTTTCTGAAGTGTTCCTGAGTCCACGTGGCAATATCCCAATGGCGGTTTTTAATGCAGTGCCGCCTGAGGGAGCGAAGGTCATAAGCTTTCAATGTTGGTTTGCAACCTTTCTGCTTCCGTGGAGAGATTTGTCTGGATTCTCTGAATCTTTTCATGACATGATGGACTGCAGATGACGAAATCTCTAAAATCCTTGTAATTGTACGTTGAGAAACATTGTTCTTAAACTGTTGGACTGTTTGCTCACGTAGTTCAGTTTGAACAATTTGGACATCTTTATTGAACATATACAAAACAAATCAACACAAGATAGGCTATAGACAAAATGGGGAAAAACAAAAACAAAGCAATAATAAACAAAAGGAATGTACAATGTACATGTTGCATATTAGGAAGAAGAAAAAATCTATCTACCCCTAATTCTGAGTACAGATATGACTTTTATATAGCATAGATTTGACTTGTATAATAGTATTGTTTTTGGAAGCTAATCATATATAGTATCATCTAGGTATATAAACTAGCTGGTCCATGTGAAGAAATAATGACATAATAAAGTAGCAAGCTAATCACATTCAGTATATATATGCTAATGATCCCCAAAAAGTAGGTCCATCCAAAGTGCAAAGGAAATTTTAACAATTTAAATACACCTAACCCATTATATTCAATCTAGCATTGCTAACTGTTTTTTTTCTCCTTATACGTGAATTTTATATTTGTATTTATCACTCCATCCATCCATCTTCCGTACCACTTATCCTCACTAGGGTCGCGGGCGTGCTGGCTCCTGTCTCAGCTGACTTCGGCGAGAGGCATGGTCAGGAGACGAGGAGCACTATACACATATACAGTACGTATGCCTATGAAGAGAACAACAGAGGAGCCAGGAGGGAAAAGTGCTTGGAGAATCAAGATGTTCGCTCCTCAGTGTCGTCATTTCATGGAGATGGCAATTTTAAACATGATGTCACGTCATTGACTTGTGTCACGGATCAATGCCAAGTGTTAAGTGAGCTGATTGCTTTCAAACTTGACATAACATTTGGCGCCTCCATGGCAATATACAAGAAATCATTTTCCACTTTGAGAAATGCGTTCTCAGACCAACCGCGTACAATGCGCCACAAAATTATAAGGCCCAATTGGTTCGTCTGGCGACTCACAGTCAGATGAACACAATGAAAAAGAACAGCTATGTCAATGCATCTCTTTATACCATTTCTTGTGGCTAAATTTGTCTTAATTCATGTTATTTAATAAAGTTAATTCATTATGTGTGTTTGTGTATGACACACGCAAACAGACTCACACACACGAAAACACACAACCTAAACCACACGCTCACAGTAATACATGCACCCTCAAATCCACACGAACACACACAAGTATACACTCACAGGTACACACAGATGCACACATACACTCATACATACTAATACACACACACTAAAACACAAATAACGATGCCAAAAAAGTGTGCATTTGTGTGTGTGCGAGTATGTTATTTAGCAGCGTTGTCAGCGGGTAATAAATCCTCATCACGTCAGGTGCATCCTGTTAGAGCGGTGACAGCTTTTTAATACGCCGTGTGCGGTCCTGTATGTGTGCTTGACATTTACTAGCCACCATTAACCCCCCCCCCCCCCAACACAATCCCCCTGCTGGCTATTGGTCAGTCAGACAGTCAGCCTCCCCCCACCACACACTCACACGCAAGCACTCACACATGCATGTGCGCGCGCGCACACACAAAACAATTTTATTTCCCACTCATCCTCACAAGGGTTGTGAAATATTTAAATTTAATATTTATTTTACTAATAGGCAGCGTGGTGGACGACTGGTTAGAGCGTCTGCCTCACAGTTCTGAGGACCGGGGTTCAATCCCCGGCCCCGCCTGCGTGGAGTTTGCATGTTCTCCCCGTGCCTGCGTGGGTTTTCTCTGGGTACTCCGGTTTCCTCCCACATCCCAAAAGACATGCGTGGTAGGTTAAATGACGACTCTAAATTCCCCGTAGGTGTGAATGTGAGTGTGAATGGTTGTTTGTCTGTATGTGTGTGTGTATATATATATATATATATATATATATATATATATATATATATATATATATATATATATATATATACACATATACACACACACACATATAATAATTCTGTAAACTCCATTTAAAAGATGTAGAAGAGAGACATATTATATTTTGTACCCCGCCCAGGTGTCCTGAAACATTTCTGTGATATGCCTTTTTCAAAATACCCCAAGCACCCACAATTTCTTTACTAATATACTCATATTAACCACGGATTATTTAGTGTGCGTTGGGAAATTACCCACTTAATTGGTCAGAAAATGTATCTACAACAAAAAAAATTATCTTTATTTATCTATATATGCCAGCGATGTGTAGTCGCAGAACAATTAAATGTTTGCCCACTAGATGACGGACGGTACAACTAACCCATGTATCCCATGTTGCCAATTTGTGGGTAAACAGAGAAGATCATCATTATTTCAGACGACAGTAAAAAAAAAAAACAGGGATAAGCACCTCTTATGTATGTGTGCCTTGGCCACCAGGGGGCAGTATAATACAGCCATACAGACAGAAACGAAGAAGATTTTCACAGCTAAGTTACTTGGTAAGCTAGAGTTATATTATTTGTTTTTCACAGAAGATAAAGAATATGCGTGTGAGAATTATTTTCTCTGTCGACGTATTGCACCATTTGTATTAAAACATCCGTCGCTCAAAGCGTCATGTAAATGCTATTCCTTAGTGCTTCTAAGGCATTTTGAATTGTGTTAGCATTAAGCTAGCAGACATTCAAAGTTGTGTGGTTGTGTTAAATACACAACATGTAATTCTCTTTGTTTTATCTTCAGTTTGACAGTAAACTTAAAATAGAAGTGGCAATACACCTTTTCAAGCAATTTATTTGAAGAATAACTTGTGAAGTGAGTTGAGTTCACTGCTACCAATAAACTCAAACGTTACACTTTATATAGTATTCCCTTGCGCCTGTTCTCATTTTCTCGCTGTCAAAAAATGAGAGACTATTGTATCAATGTATATAAATGATTTAGTAGCTGAAAAATACTATAGGGACATAGCCTGAAGCCTCATAGAGTTCTACTACAAATATGAGAACAATAAATCACATCTCTAGTCATCTGCGGCCTTCTGTTGCACAATGTATTTAGGTATGTCATCTCAATAAATTAGAAAAAATATATTAGAATTTATTGATATCAGCCGTTGTGTGTGTGTGTGTGTATATATATATATATATATATATATATATATATATATATATATATATATGTAAAGTATATTTCTCTTTCTATTGAGGGCATTGTCCCACTACTTCCTATTATTATTATTATTGTTTATTATGTTTTTTTCTTGGAAACCTTAAAATGTTTTAAAAGTAGGCAGGGATCAAATTAATGTTTACGATATATACAAATATAAAAAGAGAATATGACATTCTGCCACCAAATTGTTAATGCGCCGGCCAGCATGTTAAAGGACACACCCTCACTGTGCCGGTAAGACCATCTTGGCCCAGTGAGCCTTGGGATTGCACAAAAATCAATATATGCCAGTTTTTGTGCTCTGCTGCAGTTGCACGGTCCACGAAAATATAGCCCTATATCTAAAAAATTCAATACTAGATTGTTCTCAGTCTTTACATGTTTTCAGCAATTACAGTATCCTCAAACATTGATTATCAAACAAATCTCTGAATTTACTTTACAAGGTCTTTAACATACTGTACATGGACCAGCACCAGAGGATGTAACATTACTCACAGATGACTATTACTGGAGTTTAGTCGGGGAAATTCTTCTTCTTCTTCTTTTTCCTTCTTCTTTCATTACGCTGCATGTCTTCAAGTAGACCAGCATGTTGCCTCACAAACGTATACTCTACCCCCCGCAAAAAATCCACAAAAAAAAAAAAAAAAAAAACGACAGTTTTTATTAGCAGGGGTGCGAAAGATGATCCTATTGCCTCGACTTGCCTGAAAACAAACACGTTGGTTGTGCAGGTGGATGTTGGACTTGCTTCCCTCTCTCTGTGTATTAATAGCTCCTCAGGAGAGGCGCTGGGGTCTTTGTGTGAGGTTGGATCTCCAGAGGAGGACGACTGGAGCGTGGTAAGGGAACTAAATGAAGCATGAACCGTAGAACAGCGCCATACGCCGCATCTCCAGGGGATGTTGGCGGCGAATTAAGGCGAGCGTCGGTAATGTGCAAAACAAATTGAGGGATGCAAATACTCCCCTTAAGACCAATGCCATAAATCTCCAGACTTGCTGTTGAATGTGAACTGAGCCCGGATGGGGTTTCCCAGCAAAGCAGTTGTTCATTTTGTTTGACGAGGTGCAAATGTGGGCTGTTAAAGCTTTCTCTGACGCAATGGAGAGTAATGGCGTGTGAGCAACTGATTATTTTAATAAAGATGTATTACGGCAGAGAACAAGAATCTGAGGTGTACACTGCTATATGTTTACCCTGATGGCGTGTGGGCAAGCTTTGCACTGATACTGCACATTATTGGCCAGATCCTAACAGAACACACAGCAGGAGAGAAAAAGTTGGTCATCATTAAGTTCAAGGGTAATCTTCAAAGCTATGCAAGCTATGCTTGTTTCAGCAGACTTGTGTTACTCACTAGCACAAACGCCAGCAAACAAATACAACACAATCAAACTGCATAGAATAAATTATATCATGTTTTGATTACCTTGCCCATTCAGCTACATTCAATTAAAAAATATATATATCTACTGTACAATGCACGTTTATCGCGGGGATACGTTCCACACCAACCTGCGATAGGTAAAAATCCGCAATATAGATAGCTAGTTTTACCCCTCCCACACGCTTTAAACATATTTAAACTTATTAAAACACACTTAAACTTATTAAAACTGCTGTCAAGGAATGAGAGACTATCACTTTGAAGAAATGAAAAGAAGACTCACTTGCGCATTTCTGCACAAGAAAGAACCATAGGGTGCTTGCTTCAATCTGTTTTTTTTGTCACTACTAGTTTACTTTTACTGTAAAACAAACTCATAAAAAAATCTTATTAAATCTTATCTGTGTATTTAAACACCGAAATGTTAAACCAAACCATCTAATTTCATCAACCCAAAGTCCAGTAGCTTAAGGCTAATATATAATGCAAAACGCCACAGACGGGCTGACGGAAATGAGCATGTTAGGGTTTTATACCATAAACCTTCAAACAACTGCTATATTAATAGATGTTGCAGCAACACACACAAAGAGCACATACATCAGTAATCACAGGCACATAGTCTCTGCTCTGAGGGAAAAAACTGCCATTACTGGAGCATAGTTTGATGGGAATAGTCGAAAGTTACAGAAACAACAGTTGGGGCCCTTCTCTCTGTCTTCTTCTTTCTCTTAATTACTGTAATTTCTCATATATGATGCACACCCATGTATAATACACACCCCCAAAGTTGACCTAAAAATTCTGGAAAACACTTCTACCTATGTATAATGCATCTTTACAATGCATGATTTTGCTTCTACCCATATGATTAAAACATGAAGTACTATCTGTATTTTTTTAGTTTTTCAAATAATTATTCAGAAGTTAAGCACCTTTTTTGAACACGTAATACTTTCTTTGTATTTATTTGCTCTTATTTTGAAATTCACAGCCCTACTTTTATTTAGTAAATGATAAAACACATAGTGGTGCTCATGCGTTTGATTATCCAGGCAGAATTTGTATGATGGGTACAATTCTTTAAAGAAAACATGAAGGGCCAGGCGAAACACATTTAATTTTATTTTAATGGGATTCAAATTGAACTGTCAAGCATTTCAGAAAAGCATTACCATTAAATAAAACATAACCATAAAGAAATTAATGATGGTTATTGTTCAGTCATCACTCGTATTTAAAAAAACAATATTTCACAAATTCTGCCAGGGTCTATAAACTTATGAGCACTACTGTACATACAGTATATGTAGTCATACATACCCCTATCATATTTGTCATGGTGTGTGTTTTGGTTTGGGCTGTGTTTTGTTTCATGTTTCCTGTGTCCCATGTTTTTCATGTGTTGTGTGCTCATTTAGTTATTGTGATTTAATTTAAACTGGGACGTGAAGACGCAGCGCAAGGGAGATTATAAGTTTGAATCGTGTCAAAACCAGTGGCCGGCCGATCGGCCGCTCATAGTTCAGTCGGCTTCGGCCGCGGTGCTCGGTGTGCGCCAGCCTGAAACACCATAATTCTAACCTTAACTCATCCTAAACTGCATTAACCCTACTCCTAAACCTTCTAATAGTTTGGTGCAATGACCATTGTGCAAAGGGTGCTGAGATTTCAAGGAGTGTATTCAGTTTTAAGTGACGAGTAGTCCGATAATCTGGGACAATGTTGATTGTGCAAATGTTGCAGATACTCCTCAATCAGTGTGCAAGTGATGCAGATGCTACTCTGGCACAAGTGGCCAGTATTGGTCAACAACAGATATGCAAATAGTGCAGCGTGGTGATACTACTACAGTGAGTCAACGAGTGGTATACAATTAGCCCGACAGAAATGTGACGACAAACTCAGACAAAAGAAATTGGCAGCATGTTGCAATGGAATTGTAAGTTAGCTGTTGAAGAAGTCGATTGCAAGAGCTGTTGGAATGTCTGCTAATTCTAGTTTGCATTGATCGGTAGCGCCTACCTGAGGGAAGGAACCGGTGACCGGGATGTGGAGGGTCCCAGAGAGGATTTTGCACGCTCTTGTCTTAGTTCTGGCAGCGTGCAAGTCCTCAACGGTGGGTAGGGGGGTACCGACAATACTTTCAGCAGTTTTGATTGTGCGTTACAGTCGGAGTTTTTCCTTTTTTGTAGCCGCACCAATCCAGACTGTGATGGAAGAACACAGGACTGATTCGATGACCGCTGTGTAGAACTGCTTCAGCAGCTCCCGTGGCAGGCCGTGCTTTCTCAGAAGATGTAGGAAGTACATCCTCTGCTGGGCCTTTTTGAGGACGGAGTTGTTTTTGATCGCCCACTTCAAGTCCTGACAGCCTAATTCCCAGGAACATGAAGGTCTCAACGGTTGACACAAGGCAGCTGGACAGCGTGAGTGGCAGCTGTGGCGACGGATGCCTCCTGAAGTCCACGATCATCTCTACAGTCTTGAGCGTGTTCAGCTCCAGGTTGTGTCGGCCGCACCATAGTTACAGCCGCTCTACTTCCTGTCGATATGCAGACTCGTCACCGTCCTTGATGAGGCTGATGACAGAGGTGTCATCTGCAAACTCCAGGAGTTTGACTGCCAGGTGCATTGAGGTGCAGTCATTCGTGTAGAGAGAGAAGAGCAGCGGAGAGAGGACATAATCTTGGGGTGTCCCAGTGCTGATGCTGCGTGTGGATGAGGTGGTCTCTCCCAGCCTCACCTGCTGTGTCCTGCCCTCCAGGAAGCTGTAAATCCACTGGCAGGTGAGACGCTGAGCTGGAGAAGCTTGAAGGAAAGGAGTTCAGGGATGATGGTGTTGAACGTTGAGCTTAAGTCCACGAACAGGATCCTCGCATAGGTTCATGCACTGTTGAGGTGATCAAGGATGAAGTGCAGTCCCATGTTGACTGCATCATCCGCAGACCTGTTTGCTCGGTAGGCAAACTGTAGGGGAACTGTGACGCTCTTGAGGTGGTCCAGCACCGAGACGTTCAAAGGACTTCATGACAGATGTCAGGGCGACAGGCCTGTCGTCATTGAGACCTCAGATTGTAGTTTTCTTGGGGACTGGGATGATGGTGGAGCGTTTGAAACAGGATTGTACTTTGCACAGTTCCAGAGATCTATTGAAGATCTGTGTGAAGACTGGAGCAAGCTGGTCCGCGCAGACTTTGAAGCAGGATGAGGACACAAGGTCTGGGCCTGCCGCTTTGTTAATCTTTTGTTGTTTGAAGATGTGTCTCACATCCTGTTCGTGGATGGTTAACGCAGAAGTCAGAGGTGTGATTGTGGTGCGGCTGGGTGGGTGTGGGGTGTGAAAGTGTCCTTTTCAAATCTGCAGTAGAAGGTATTAAGTCGTTGGCTAGTGTGCTATTGTTCTCAGCTGGGGGTGATCGTTGCTTGTAATTGGTCAGCGATTGTAATGCATGCCAGACTGATTTAGAGTTGTTAGCGCTAGACTGTTTTTCCAACTTTGCTGCATAGTTTCTCTTTGCCATGTTAATTTCTTTAGTCAGCAGGTTTCTAGCTCAATTATACAGGGCCCTGTCCCCTCTTTGATATGCATCCTCCTTAGCTTGGCTTGTTATTGAATGTGTGAAATGGTTTTGTTGGTACACAAACCTCTTCACAGAAACTGATATAGGATGTGACAGTGTCCGTATATTCTGCCATCTGAATTTTCAAAGAAACTCCCGTCTGTGCAGTCTAAACAGCTTTGAAGTTCCATCTTTGCTTCATTAGTCCACTTTTTCACTGTTTTCACTGTAGGGTTCGCACATTTAAGTTCTCGCCTGTACGTTGGTATTAAGTGAATGTAAATGTTAAGTTGACCAGATTTCAAGCAAAATCTACTTGATTTAATCATGTTCATTTTACAAACATGAAATTATTGATTACCAATTACATGTTATACTTAAATAAATAAAACAGCCAGCCAATAGGCTTTTTTTATGGTCTCACTGTGTGTTTAAAAAAAAAAAAAACAGAATCAAATCAATGTGACAAGATTGGAGGTGTTGGATAAAGCTGCCTTGCCCTATAAAAAACATGTACCAGTTTTGAGTTTGATATTCTCAGCATATTTTGCTCCAGAATGCCTTGTTAATTCTTATTTCACTGTACCCTACACATATTTAAGACACCCTGTGCCGAATGCAAAAAAGCCCCACCACATAATGGAGACCAAGCTTTGTGACACCGAGGAGCACATTTAGCTCCGCAATGCCTTGATAGTTGGAAGATTTCGCTATACCCTGCACAGATTCAAGACACACTGTACTTGATGTGGAAAAGCAGCCCCAGATCATAGCGGATTCTCCTTCACAATAGGTACAACGTTCTTTCCTGAATTTGGATGCTCCATGTCATTAAATCTATTCTAAGAGGCAGCCATCTATTGAACATCTGATTGGTTCCTTGCAGATTGCTTTTGAATGCTCCCTCCCCCTTCCTATTCCCCTTCTTGATGCTGCTAATGCCAAACGGTCATGGCCACCTTGCCCGGCCTCATTTGCTGCTTAATTGCATCTTCTAGTTGAGCTAAAGACCTGTCATCTGTTTCTGGCCATTTCATTTATCTTGGAGGAGAACCTGGTGAAGGTGGGTTAAAGTACACCTCCGCTGCAGGTTTCCTTTCAACTGGAAATATGAGCTAAAGTGGAAACTTCAGCTAAGTCTAGCAAATCTGTTTCACGATCACAGAAACAACACCTAAAAATAATCATCACCACATCAAGGTAACACCTGTATTCCCATGGTGAACACTGTCCGCATTCCTTGTAATTATGCAAATGAAACATTAACGTGGTATAATTTTGCATTCATAAAACAGCAGGGAGAAACTGTAAAGACAGCGTGCTGGAGGGAAGCGTTGTCATCCAAGGCCCGGTCGCGCTAATTGTTTACAGCAGTGTTGCTAAGTGTCGGCACATATTTTAAATAAGAAAAATCTCATGGCATACCCCCCCCCCCCCAAAAAAAAAAGGCAAAAGGTAATAAGTGTACAGTAATCTCCCACATATTTGTGGTTTACCATTCACAGATTCCCGTATTTGCATTTTTCTCAGTGGTACCTAACCTAAATTATTCACTGAAAAACTCACCTATTTGTAGTTTTTGTGCTATATCTGAAATGGTTGTCTAAATGGGAAAGCACTACAGTAATGGTGTCAAGGTAGTATGTTGAATTAATACATCTAGAATGAGAGAAAAGGTAAGTCGGGGAGGAGCTAAATTCAGCGTGGGCTGTTAGTGGAAGTTAGTCTTGTGCGAGCTGCATGTGCGTGTACCTGAGCACTTCTGGTGGATTTCTTTCAATTTTCATATTTATTTATTTTTAAGGGAAATGTAAGATGAGTCTGAAATGCTAATAAATCATTTTGGGATCAAACACTGGAAAAAAAGTCATTTGAATTTACTTACTGTAATTTCTCGTGTATAATACGCACCCCCATAGTTGACCTCAAAATTTTGGAAAACCCTTCTACCTATGTATAATGCATCTTTACAATGCATGATTTTGCTTCTACCGATATGATCAAAACATGAAGTACTATCTGTATTTTGTTAGTTTTTCAAATAATTATTCTGAAGTTAAGCACTTTATTTGAACACGTAATACTTTTATTTATTTTTTTACTTGCTCTTATTTTGAAATTAACACCCTTACTTTTATTTAATAAATGAGAAAACACAAAGTTGTGCTCATATGTTTGATCACCTAGGCAGAATTTGCAAGATGGGTACAATTCTTTAAAGAAAACATGGACCAGGGGAAACACACTTTATTTTAATGGAATTTAAAATTAAATGGTCAAACATTACAGAAAAGCATGAATATTATCATGATGGTTGTTGTTCAGTCATCAGTCCTATTTTTTTTTTTTTTTTTTCACAAATTATGAGCACAACTGTGTATGCAGTCAAACGTCATATTGGAATGATTTTTATAACCATGCGGTGGCATATAAGAATATATATAAGAATGAATATGTACACCTTTCTCGTAACCTCTAGGTGGTAGTGGCATTTTGGAATGAACGTGTACAGCTTTTTCATAACCACTAGATGGTGAGAGACATTTATAAAATGGGATTTTTTTCCCATTTGCCCCTATACCTATGTATAATGCGCTCTATTGACTTTTGACAATTATTTTGGGGAAAACAATGCACATTATACACTAGCAATTACTGTAATTCAAATATGTACATCAGACGCACATGAAATTTTGAAAGGAAAAGTTGGGAAATTTGTCAATTTACCACATTTTTGTGTTTTTTTCTTCTTCTTTCCCCAGTGTAGTTTGGGATTTAGTTACATTTTTAATGTATAAACATAGTTTCAGCTATTCGCGGCAGGGCTCAGTCCTTATCCTCCGTGAATACTTTACTGTATAGTTAGTTAGTTAGAGGCTGCAATTGCGGTTTCTGTAATCTGTAGTTTTTTACGGGATTTTTACGGGAGTGATTGGCCTACTGTCCAACCTCAGCACCTGGTATTCCTAGGCGGTTTTCCATCCAAGAACTAACTAGGACCGACTCTGCTTAGCTTCCGAGATCGGCCGAGATCTGGCAATTTACTGTATACACAAAAAATTCTTGATCTTGTCTCAATTTAATCACAAATTGTATTCAGTTTGAAATCTGGACCTGTTTAGTTAAACACAAAAGCTATTATTCCGCCATCTAGTGGAAGAGCATTTACTGTTCTACCTGTCACTATACAGTGCGTGCATAGCTAGATAAAAAAGATAATTTTTTTGTTAATTATAATTGTTCATACCAGTTGTAAATTTCTAGTTTACAGCATCAAGGCCCACACTGTCCTGTTCAAGAGTCATTTATGCACCGTCATGTCAGGTCCCGACTCTGGGTGGCTCAACCCTAAAATGTGGGGGTCCCATGTCAAATATCGTCCTGCATGCATTCTCCCGTGGACCTAAGCACTTTTCCGCTTCCGCAGTCTGGAGACTGTAGTAAATCCAGTGCTCCGTGAAGGTGCATGTTTTGATTCAGTTAACTGCCTGGTGACGTGGCGACGGTGCGGCGACGCCCCCATGACAGCTGACTCCTGTTGACAGTGCAGGACACACCTGGCTCATAACGCATATGCTTACCTGCCCAAGGCAGTAATGTACGTATCCCTACCAGTTTTGGGGAATAACTAATTACATGTAACCAGATTATGTAATGTAATTGGGAGAAAATGTGTAAATAAATTACAGTTGCTATTGGAAATTTCCATGATTACAATTTTAGTTTGATTTAAAAAATAGTCGCAAAAGCAAATTTTTTTTCATATCACTTCCTCCTTCTAAAGCCGACGGTTGTGATTGTCTCTCTCTGATCTTATGCCATTCTGCCACATTGTCAAACACGACATACACTATATTATATTGCCAAAAGTATTGACGCACCTGCCTCGACTCAGATATGAATTTAAGTGACATCGCATTCTTAATCCATAGGGTTTAATATAACACTTTAATATGACACTGATAGAACACTTTTGGGATGAATTAGAGTGCAGACTGAGAGCCAGGCCTTCTATACATATAATGCAACAAAAAATTTTTAAAATCCTGTTTGTTTATTTACATTTCATTGTTTTGTTTTCAGTGTATTTGTGTAAAGACCAAATATGTGGTTAATTCCAAAATAATGATCTATGGTTTTAATCCACCTTTTTAGAGGAAACATCCAAGGGTCTTGTTGACGCATTCATTCAAAGTTAAAAGTAATCAAAATTTCATCAAATGTAATATGTTAAATTACTTTGAGAAAGCACTTGAAATAGTTACACTATTACATTGTCTACTTAGTAACTTGTAATTGTAACCAACTACATTGCCAAAGTATTTTTCACAAGACTGTTCCCTAATATATTACGTTGACAGTCAAATGTCGAGATTATTAGCATATTAATTGGTGAAAATTATTGGCTATTCCATTTCAAACATGCTGCTGGTGGCTTGGAGTTTTTTTTTTTTTTTTTTTTTTTTTTTTTTTTTAAAGCACAGGGCTCCCACTATTACAACAACTAAAGTCATCATAATGGCACAATGATAAGTTAGATATTTAATCATTTGTTTTTGTTCGCTTCTGTATTGATCATCAAACATGCTAAAGTTACTCGCTCTGTCTGTGGTGCAAGGAAGGTTGGGCACTGCTGATCTATAGAATGGCAGGCACACTTTTTATTGATAGACGTCCCAACGTGTTCAGTCGTGGGCACAGTATTCTGGTTAAATTACATTTATTGGATTTATTTCATACAGCATAAAAACATGCTTTCCTGTGGTGTGTTAGATAGAGCGGTGTGCACGGAGCGGTGTGCACGTCCCACTGTGACGACATTCGATATGGAGGGTATTTTCAAATTTTAAGTGTCCTAGATTTTCCAAACGGGTTTGTAACATTCAGTCTCAGGTAAACTCCATGCTCCATGGTTTACAGCCAGCCTCAGACTTCAATGAGTCATGCCTCTTTGGTGGTTGCGGGCAAATTCCTAGCACATTGGGTGTGTCAGAAGTCTGGATGTGAGAATGCGCAGACAAAAAGGTGCGCAAGCCAGGCACGTATAAAAATGATTTACACGCTAACAGGAGAGTATGGCAATTAGTTCCTGTGTAGTCTGCCTGTTGCTTGAAAATGGTAGATCTTCGCCCACCTTGCTGTTAAGTCATGGGCAGAGAAACTTTATATGTTTATGTAAATGTGATTATGCAAATGAACAAAAGTCGTAGTGTAATGTACTGTATTTTTTTAAGTTAAAAATGTGTGAATTATTCTCAATGAAGCAGGATATGTGAGATGTCAAGTCCACCATTGGTGTTAGTATTGATTGAAATCATTGGTAATGGAGTTAATAATGACATAAACAATGTTTATTGTTTTTTTTGTTTTTTTATTATTTGTGACACTTCTAGATAGATAAATGAATCAAATTGCCCCAAGAATATCATTGCTGTTCCTGATCAACCAACATAACAGGAGGGTTAAATGTTCCGTTACCGTTAAATCAGAAAAAAAAAACACAATTTCCTTGCATTAAAGTAATGATTCAATGTGTTAATTACAAGTTCACAAACTGTGTGATCAATTGCGCTTAAATCATTACATAACAATTCGATATACATGGTGTCCTCTCAAAAGACAGTAACTAGTAATAGATAGCATTTTAATAATAACACTACCCAACATTGGAGAGGACATCTTGACGTGGGCGAGAGAGCGCAGTGTCCCTGGGGAGTCTTGTTGCATGAGCAGGATAACAAAATGACTTTCTTGCTGCAGGCCTCTTCTTTTCCTGCACATTTCAATCCGGTGGAAACGGGATCATTTATACCCATCAAGAGGCTGCTTTGTCAGGCACCCCAGAGGGACGGCGTTTGACACCGTGTTTACCTATTTATTCATAACACATTCCCACGGCAAAGTGGAGGATTTGAGTGGCAAAGTCTTCAACGCTGCAACTTCATGTGCTCTTTTGCTTTTTATTATCATTCAGAGCTCTCTTAACGGTTAAATGATTCCATTCATGAGAAGTAATGAAGGTGGAAGCCACTACGGAGTTGTCGTTTAATTGGCCAGATGGACTGCAAAGAATTTTTTTATTGTTTTGTCTTTCAAAGCAGATGTGCTGGGCCCCAGATTTTTGACTTGCTCTCCCCTGCCGATTCCCGGTGTAATTGTAACACGTGTCCTTTTTCTTCTGTTATATGAGTCATTGCTGAGGTTGTTAAACAAAGTGCACCGTGGCGTGGGTTCCTTTTCTCAAAGTATGGTATGTGTACTACTTGCGGCATGTGGGCTCCCTCTTGTGGTACATTACAGAATCACTGAATTAAATGTTAAAACTGTGCATGATGTTACAGTGGCTTCAACGTTTGACTATATTTTAACGTTAGTCATGATGGGGGCATTTGGAGAGCCTAGTATTTCTTTGAGGCGGTACTTGCTTCAATGGCATACTCGCACTTGGCTATCCGTGCCGGGCCTCAATACATGTGATGCCAAAATTAAGGTGCGTTTGACTACTGTGAGCACACTGTCTGTTATTAATGATAAACGCCACAGCACACAACAGAAAATAACAGTACAAACAGAAATAATCGAGTCAGAAAATTCTGCTTGGCCAAGTGACAGGCACATTTACGTGTGCGTGACTTATCCTGTAATTAATGTGATTACCCTGCTTACCAGTTATTCATGATAACTACACAATAAAAATGAACAGAACTAGAAATAATCCACAGAACGCTCTGTCTTTCATGGTCATATGCAAGCAGGCAATGTACATGTCACGATTAATATGATCGCTCGTCTGTCCATCAGTTCATGATTGATAACCACCGCCATGCACAATAGAAATGAACAATCACTAGAAATAACCCAGTCACAAAGTCTACTGTCCGCACGACTTGTTCTATATCACAGTAATTGTAATTGCTCAGCTTACTCATGATAACTGCCACCTTGCACAATAGAAACACACAGAACAACTTAATCCACAAGGCTACGGCAGGCTCCGTCAGACATGGGCACATGCATATGTAGTGTATTTGCCATAATTATGAAAACGCTCCTGTTGCCAGTTATTTACAATAACCGCAACTGTACACAGTAGAAATGAACAGCCAATAGAAATATATTGCAGTAAAAAGTCCACTGCATGCTCGGTCACATGCCTGCAGGCAAGCAAGGCATTGTGCCCAGCACCCCAGCTGAAGTGGCGCACCATTCTTTGCGCACCTCTTTCACTCTGAATCTCTCCTTGCATGCCTGCATGTGTGTGATCTGGTATGCAACACAAAGTATACATCAGACCGCGAGTTAAATTTCCCCTTGGGGGACTATAATGAGTATAATATTTTTTCTATATACTGTAATTGATGTTATCATTCCTCTAACCAGATATAGCTACTGTATGCACTGTATATATGTACGTGTCACAATTAATGAGACCGCTCCTCTGGCCAGTTATTCATCATAACCATCCCCTTGCACAATAAAAAGCAACAAAATAACCAAAAGAAATACCCAGTCATAAAGTCTCTCCTAGTCAGCCTTGGAGGAGGCCTCCTGATGTATGGCGACACACTCGAATGGCTCCAAGTTAAGTGGTTGCTTCATTGGAGCCTTTCAAGTGTCTCTGTACATCAGGTACAGATTGGCTTAACAGTGGGAAAAAAACATTTGCTTTTTGCGCTGCTTTCTATTGATGACATTTTTACAGGTGGAACTAGTAGGAGAGCGATGATGTAGCCCTCCTACCCTAGGTCGTCGATCGATGACGAATAAAGCCACATAAAACGCTGTGAAGCCGAGCACAAAGGCGGGGCCAGTAAATCAAAAATCATTGCATCTCTAAGAAGACATCTACCCACCAAAGCGGGTCTGCATAGAACTTACTTGTCTTTTTACAGTCACTGCAACAGATTTATTATGATGAACGAATCCATTATGAATGTCATCTTCATTGTTCAGTGCTGCGTGCATTGAGGAATGGATGAGAGTGAACTCGTGGTGGGTTGACTTGATCCGAATAGCAATGCATGCTTTCAGATTTTGCAATTTGATGAGGCATTCGTATTAATTATTAAAAAGTATTGGTATCTGGCCCTGTACAAACTTGGTATCAGACGGATATCAAATCTTTCTTGAGAATTAGCCATGTAATAATGCATTCACAACTCTTAAAAAACAAAAAACAAACAAACAAAAACAAAAAACAAAAACCATCATCGGTATCAATACACACAAGGGCTGTGCGATTATGGGAAAAAATAATAATCACGATTGTTTAGATCGATATTGAAATCACGATTAATAAATAGGATTATTTATTTAACTAACTTAAATATCACTTGAACAAGCAAAATTAACAAATAATTAACAAGTAATATAATGTATTAAAATAGAAAACTCAAAATAAAAATAATAAATAGCAATGTAAACAAAAACTAAGGAAAATAAATAGTCATGGCTAAAAACCTGCCATGACTGTATTGTCAATCATAGGTGTCTAAAAAAAAAGTATATTTCACAAATAGAAATATCTTTTGTAATCCTAATTGACCTAAAACAGAAAAGTTTAATTTCATGTCACAGTAAGGAAGGAAAAAGCGAGGCTTTATACAGTCAATGACAAATCTGCTGTTCCTACTGGCCTCTTAGGGGCAGTGTGATGCGGTGCATGCATGGAGCTGATTGTTTACTGTAGAAAGAAAGTCACGTCGTTTTTCACAAATTAGGAAGAATATGGCTGTGCACATCGTTGTAATAACTGTCTGAATGTGTTATAACAGTGTTTGTTTGTGAATATTTAATATTTAAAGGTAAAGCCCGTCAATAGGCGTTTCCATTAACTGTTAGCATTAACTGGCTTATTGGCTTGTATTTTTATATAAAATGAGGGTAATTATTTTTGTGGTGCGTTTAGTTTTACAATGAACTCCAACTGGTGTGTCAATAAACTGTTTAAAGCACGCTCAAATTTGGATTAACTGGCCAGCCTTGCGCTACACTGCACACATTCTCTGCAGGCTGCAAAGTACGAGCCGCAGGTGATCGCTTTTTGTGATCGGCATTGAAAGACATTCATAGAAAAGTTTTCCACCAAAATCGGCCGATTATGATCGGTGGCCGATCGATCAGAGCACCACTATTTGGGTAGCAGACCAAAATCCTGCAGTATCACACATCAATACACAAAACAGTATCCATTCTTTATTTTCTATACTGTTTCTCCCAGAGGGTCATAGAAGGGAAGGGTAGGGCTATTAAAGTTTGCTTTTTTTGTTGCAAAACACTGTTTTTACAATAAGGCGTGGTTTAAAAGATTTTACCCCACCTTTTTAATCCTGGAGAACCCATGAACACTTTTCGTCTTTGGAAAATTATGAACTATGCATTAAATGACTGCTATAAATTCACTGAACACCAAAATACCCACTTATTCAATTGTAACCCTTTATTCCCTCATTTGGGATGAGGGCCAAATTTGATCCTTTGGGTTTTAGCCGTATCATTTCAAAGAATCACAATAACAAACACTGTCAATGCAAACTATTTTAAATTTAGGAAAATAATCAGTCAACCACACAGCTACATTTAACAATGTTTTTTTTGGTGCTTTATTTGTTGCATGTTAGAGCTGGATTTCAAATGTACAAACACACTTCGGCCAATGGAAACAAGAACACGAGGCCAAAATCACGACCGAAAAAAACTAACACCATGGGTCTTTGCTTATACAAAAATCTGTTCTGCTAGAGAGAGGAACTCACACTAGACATTGTGGTAGTCTTCAAAACACATTTTTTTTTTGTTAATGCAGAGCACATTTTTCACAGTGCATTTCAGTTTTGAGGTCCTTGGGTTTTATAACCCACAGGTTCATTTTTTCGTTTTTTTGAACTAGCTCAAAGAGTCGCTAATTTATCCAAAAAGAATATAAAACGTACTTCCAGGCATTCTGCAAGACAATACTAAATAGATGATCAAAAAATACACAATTTTACCAACCACTGGTTTGCTGAGAAGACTATTTTGTTTGCGTAGTTTTCCAGCTCAACAAAACAGCATGTTTTTAAAGATGGTGCACACCCCGGACTGACCACTTGTCAGTCACTGACACAAACCTACTGCAAAAATCGCCACATTAGAGCCATCCCAAAAGAATACCTCTGAAACAGCAGAGGTGGGATATTTCCGCAACCTGTCCATCTCATTTAACTGGGATATCGATCAATATCGATACCGATGCTGGTATCGATATTTAAATAGATCCACCCACCACTACTTTAAGGCGGTTTTCTCGCATCTAGCGCAAAAAGTAGGAGAGTAGTAGCATCTATGAGCTAGTCCTTACTGGAGCAAAATAAACTGTTGTAATACAAAATGTTGATGACTGAGTGCAATGTTATCAAAGTCTAACAAGTGTGACGACATCAGCAGTGACTGTGGAGTTTTTATTTTTTTCCCCTCGTACTTCTGACTGTACATTTGCATAATGGAATTATGGGCTCAACCATGCTACGTCTTTAGTGGACCATTAGGCAGGCCTTTACTGGAGTATAATTAGTGGCTTCCGCCCTTCACCTTCATTAGCATGCAAATGAAAATCCTCAACAGCGAGAAATATTTGGCACATCGAGGAAAAGCGAAAGAGGGAGAGTGGGTAGGGGTGAAAAACACCAGCGTGATTAACAGTAAAATAGTCTTTTTTTCCCTCTCTCTCTCTATATCTGTTACTGGCATGAATTGTGATCACACGACAGAGTCCATTTGGGGTAAAACACTCTTAGGGTTTTCATGGGAGACAATTGGAGCTGACGTCCCGTCGATTTAGACTGCTTTATTTCACCGCATCCACCTTTTCACTCCGTCCATATCCTGCTTGGATATTTTTAAACTCCTCTTAATAAGACATCCGATCTGAACTTCTTAACCACTTGGCTGCATTTGCAAGTCTAATGCACTCATTTGAATGGGAAGTGCTGCTTTGCACAGGAACGCACCTGAACTTTACAGACATGTCGGGCCTGCCAAAAAAAAAAAAAAAAAAAAGAAAAAAAGAAAAGAGAGAAGAAACGGCCCTTGACATGCGAGCATTAATCACGGGAGGAGGCGGCTGTTAGGAAAACATCCTTCCAGCTGCTGTGACAAGGCGGTGGCAAGAGTCGCGCTCCGTTCGTTAACCTCGTCTAATTAAGAGTCGGCGGCTGCGGCGGGACGACGACTTTAAGGCTGACGGCTCCATGTCTCTCCGGCAAATCATTTACTAAAAATACTCGGCCTTAATTGATATTTATAAGATATTGTACACGCTCTGGAAAAATGTGAACTTTAAGGAAACATATAATGCTTATTTTCACATTTTAAGAGTTCCCAATGTATTACTTGGGTTAGTCGGAAAAAAATAAATAAATTGACTTCATAATGGTGAAAAATCAACTTGTTCTCTCCGATCTCTAATGCTTGTGGGCGTGTGCGCTGAAACCATGCCACACTCAACTGTCAACTGTCAATCAAATACCACACATCGTTCATATGCCTACACATCCCTTTGAGCTGCTAAATATATATCGGTTTAAAGCCTCCAGTGGCTGTAATAGATCCCAATGGGTCTTTGTGGGGCTTTCCATGCCACGACGAGAGGTGCTAGCCACCAGCTGGGTCGCAAACTAACCAGGGCTCCTCTCGACCTATGGACGGGCAGCGGGTTTGTCTGTGGCGTTACCTCCTCGCTTGGTACTATGTCAGTTTGTGGATACACCTAACGCGCACACTTCGGGGAAAGTCAACTTTTTATTAAACACGACAGCACATATTGTTCAGCCTATGGCAAACGATACATGACAGATGTCTGAGCAGATAATATATTGTTGTATACCCACAATGGTTTGCGTTCCAACATATTATGCTAGCCTGAATAACGCAAAATACATAACACTTGGGATTTTAAATAACAAAGCCGAGCTCTTCTGTTAATTGTGGCATCCAGGGAAGATGCCTTTTTGGGGGTGTAAGCATAGCTAGCTAGCTAAACTCACACTGTAGGAGTGTATTGGGCCAAGTTACTTGGATAACCGCTGATGCGAAAAAGGCGCTCAAGTTCTTATGTAGTGTGTGTGTGTGTGTGTGTGTGTGTGTGGGGGGTGGGGGGATTCATGCCTGAGCCAAAGTGTGTCACTAGGCCCTCTTCTAGCCACACCCAAAAAATAAATCAGGAATCACTTTACAGGGTCTTTAACATTTATGATCGTCAACCCTACCGTTTTCTGACCAGACTGGGATTCAAATCCCGGTCCTCAGAACTGTGAGACACATGTGCTAACCAGTCGGGCACCGTGCCGCAGACTTTGATCATATGAAAGAAAAATTGTTAAATTCAGGGCCATGTTATTGAGCCAACTTCAAATTGTAAGTGAAAAACTGGCAAATATTCTATTCTAGTATTTTCTCAAGCTGCTTGCGTTCATTGTGCTTTATTCCTCAAGATGAGACTTGTATCGTCCCCTTTGGCGCAGCATCAGTAGCACATTCGTGACATTCAAGTTGTCCTTCATCAAGTATTTGCCTTTGAAGCAAATCAAATGGATTACTGGTGTGTGAATTGGATGAAAACAAGTATTTGATACATTTTTTATTCATAAAAAGTGTTAGTTCTCCTCATCATCATGCAGGAAGTAAGTGATTTCCGCCAATTGGCGAGAATGAAAATGTTGGGACAATGAGTTTAATGCTGCTAAATGATCTCCACCGAGTAATCAGGGCTAATTATGTCTTAATCTTAAATCAGAGAGCATTAATTGGATTGCCATGGCGAATTGGATTGCCATGACAAACAATCTATATTAAACTACAGCAGGGTCTACACATACACACGTGCGCGCACACACACGTTTAAAGAAGTGAGCTTTTTAGACTTCTCCGTCACACTAATGCCTGCTCATTGTTTATTTTGAGTGATTTATTTATTTTCCAGGGGAGCATAAATTTGTTGTGGTTAAGTGCTTCTTTTAAAGAAAATTGGATTGAGGATAAAATGAGAAATGAGTTGGAAATTGCTTCTTTTTTCCCCCTTGCGCGCTCAACGCTGCCATCATCAATGGGAGAGTATTGGAGGGTTAATTAGTCTCAGTTCACACACACTAATTCAAATTCAACTTCACTAGTTTCGTTGCATTTTCTTTGCGTGTGTGTGCGTGTGTGTGATTGCCAGTTTGCCCCAGCAATAGCACCCTTTGTCACCCCTTGCACCGCCCCCTTGTCTTCTTCATCAGCCAGCATCGATTTAGCGCCGACGTTGATTAAAGCGCTGACGGCGGGCCCTTGATTCTGCTCGTCTCGCGCGCCAAAAGGTCTCCTGCCACAAAGCGAAGACAGGTGTCACATGTATTTAGCATCGTTCGTGTGTTTGTGAATACTAACTAACTACGCATTTTGGAAAGGTTTCTTTCTTAAGTTAAACTGAAGCGAAAAGACAACCAATGGTACAGTCAGACAGCACCAAATTTGTCAGCGTTTCAAGACAGGTCTTGGTGATGTTATTGTTTGACTGCAACGAAAGCCACAATACCACACGCTGGCAATTATTTTAAGCTTTTGGCCATTTGTTGTCTTTCTCTCCAGGGCACAACCATTTGTTTACAATGTAACTGTTTGAGAAAAGTTTCCAGACAGGACTTTGTAATTTTGTGTCTGACTGTAACAAAAACACTGAAGTCGCCACATTGATTATTATTTAGTTAGAGCCTTTTGTTTTTGTTGTGCGACTTAGAAAAACAACAAGTGACAAGCATTTATTTACAATGTCACTTTTTGAGAAGCGTTTCAAGACAGGACTTTGTGATGGTATTGTCTTTGAATGTAACAAAAACACAATAAGACGACGCATTTCTGTTTTAATTAATTTTTTTATAAACACCCACGTATTGTTCTGTGAGTCAAAACTGTGGTGGGACTCATTTCAATGTATTCACTTAGTGTGATGCTGACAAGTACCATTCTGCGGCTGAAAGCCAGAGGTGGGCGTCGGATTGCGCGACAGCTGTCCCGGCACGCGTTGTTTTACTGCCGTCTCTCCTACCTGAACTGTCATATCGGGTGGAATGAGACCAGTATTTTGCCATTTGAAACAAATGTGAGAATTAAATCGTTGGCGACACCTCCTCATGCATTTAATTCAATGGATCATATTGCTTCGACATTTTTGGGTCTCCTTAGTGGGTTAATGACTCTATACCTATGTGCCAAATGTCTAATATTTTTTAAGTACAACTTTTGCAAGCAGAGCCTAATTCAGATTTATTTATATATATATTTTATTTATTGTTCCACATTACAATGTCAATGCTCAATATCCTTTAGAATTGAAAGTCGATTGTTCTGAAAAAGGATGTACTTGAATTACTACGCGCTATATCATTATTTCAGTGGCACAAAAAAAATACAAAATATCTTTTATCGTGATAGTTTTTGGGTAAATATATCGTCCTAAAAATTTACTATCATGGCTGGCTGAATCATTATATACTGAGAGAGAGCAAGAGCAATGGATAACACAAAAATACTGTCCAAATGTACAAATAACAATCTGCAATATAACGGGACCGCGAAGTAACAACCATCATATATTGGAGGATTACTGTATTTCTACTTTGTGATAAGTTGCAGGGGCCAATTGTTCCATGGGTGGGACTCATTGTTTCCAGACATATGCATCTGGGACTCACATCATCTCAAGTATAAAATTATCTATGCATCACAGACTCTGGCTTTTGAACGTTGTGGTCATGACAATCAAGATGGTCCTTTTTCTCTTTGGCCTGGAGGACACGATGGCCATGTTTTCCAAAATAATTTTAAATGTGTACTCGTCAGAGCTCAGCACACTTTTCTGCATTCCGTCAGTTCATCTCAGATGAGCTCGGGTCCAAAGAAGCTAGCGGCGTTTTTGGGTGTTTTGATATATGGCTTTCACTTTGCATAGTAGAGTTTTAACTTGCACTTATAAATGTAGTGACGAGCTGTGTTAACTGACAATGTTTTCTTTGTTCCTGAACCCACCTGGCAATATCCTTTACACCGTGATACCCATTTTTAATGCAGTGCCGCATGAGGGATCCAAGGTCATGGGCATTCAATATTGGTTTTCGGCCTTGCCACTTACATGCAGAGATTTCTTCAGATTCTCTGCATCTTTTGATGATATTATGGACCGTATCATGACATTTCTAAATTCCTTGCAATTGTACATTCTTCAACGTTTTGCGCATGCAGTTGTTCACAAAGTGGTGAACTTCACACCCTCCTTGTTTGTGAACAATTGGGCCTTTTGGGATGGTCCTTTTATACTCTGTCATTCCACTCACCTGTTTCCAACTAACCTGTTCAGCTGTGCAATGTTCAAAACAGTTTTTTTTTTTTTTTAAGCATTCCTCAACTTTCCCAGTCTTTTGCTGCCCCTGTCCCAGCTTTTTTGGAATTTGTTTGAGACATCAAATTCAAAACGAGAGACTACTTGTCTTTGGAGTGCATTCAATTGAATATAGGTGAACAATGTTTTGCAAATCATGCCCTGCGATTGGCTGGCAACCGGTTCAGGGTGTACCCCGCCACTCGACCAAAGATAGCTGGGATAGGCTCCAGCACGCCCGCGACCCTAGTGAGGAGAAGCGGTACAGAAAATGGATGGATGGATGGATTTGCAAATCATTGTATTCTGTTTATATTTGTTTTACACAACATCCCAACTTCACTGGAATTGGGATTTGTAGATTTTTGTTGTTTTGGGATTTTGACAATTTCCAAGTGCTGTAACTGGACAAACTCCTACATCTGTGCGCAAGGGCCGCATTAAAATTTTAAAAAGTAGAGATGGGCCTGCTCATTTGTAAATGAGGTACCGCGATTTCCCGTGTATAATGCCCATCCATGTATAATACGCACCCCCAAAGTTGATCTAAAAATTCTGTAAAACCCATCAACCCATGTATAATCCATTTTTACAATGCATGATTTTGCTTCTACCCATATCATCAAAACATAAAGTACAATATTATGTATTTTGTTAGCTTTTAAGAAGTTAGTTAGTTTTAGAATTATTCTGAAGTTAAGCACTTTATTTAAACACGTAATACTTTATTTTTATTTACTCTTATTTTGAAATTCACAGCCCTTCTTTTATTTAAAAAATGACAAAACACACACTTGTGCTCATATGTTTGATTACCCAGGAAGAATTTGCAAGATGTGTCGAATTCTTTAAAGAAAACATGGAGGACCAGGCGAAGCACATTTAATTTTATGTTCATGGGATTCTAATTAAACTGTCAAGCATGAATATTAAACAAAATGTAACTATAAATGAATTAATGATGGTTGTTGTTCAGTCATCACTCGTATTTAAAAAAATAAATAAAAAAAGAAAATAAATAATAAAAATAAAAAATAAAATAATAAAAATAAAATTAAAAAAATTCACAAATGCTACCTGTGTATGTAAACTTATGAGCACACTTGTGCTCATATGTTTGATTACCCAGGAAGAATTTGCAAGATGTGTCGAATTCTTTAAAGAAAACATGGAGGACCAGGCGAAGCACATTTAATTTTATGTTCATGGGATTCTAATTAAACTGTCAAGCATGATTATTAAACAAAATGTAACTATAAATGAATTAATGATGGTTGTTGTTCAGTCATCACTCGTATTTAAAAAAATAAATAAAAAAAGAAAATAAATAATAAAAATAAAAAATAAAATAATAAAAATAAAATTAAAAAAATTCACAAATTCTACCTGTGTATGTAAACTTATGAGCACAATTGTACATACCTATATATGCAGTCATATGTATCCCGGTCATATTGGAATGAAAGTGTAGGCTACACCTTTTTCAAAACCTCTAGGTGGCAGTGGCATATTAGAATGAAAGAGTCCACCTTTCTCATAACCTCTAAATGGCGGTGGCATATTGTAATGAATGTGTACAGTTTTTCATAACCTCTAGATGGCGGCATACATTTATAAAATGTGAGTTTATTTTTCATTTCCCCCTATACCTATGTATTATGCGGACTATTGAATTTTGACAATTTTTTTGGGGGAAAAAATTCGCATTACACATGAGAAATTACGGTAAATAAAAAAAGTTAAGGCGGCACAGTGGACGACTGGTTAGCACATCTACCTCACAGTTCTGAGGACCGGGGTTCAAATCCCGGTCCCACCTGTGTAGAGTTTGCATGTTCTCCCCGTGCCTGTTTTGTTTTCTCCGGGCACTCCGGTTTCCTCCCACATCCCAAAAACATGCATGGTAGGTTGATTGAAGACTCTAAATTGCCCGTAGGTGTGAATGTGTGCGCGAATGGTTGTTTGTTTCTCTGTGCCCTGTGATTGGCTGGTGACCAGTTCAGGGTGTACCCCACCTCTTGCCCGAAGATTGCTGGGATAGGCTCCAGCCCACCCGCGACCCTAGTGAGGATAAGCGGAACGGAAGATGAATGAATGAAAAAAAGTTAAAATACGTATGTAAAATACATTAAAAAAAAAATAATTCATGGAATTTACTTTTTATTTTTTTAGAATGAATTTAATCACACTTAATTATATGATTCAATACAAGAAAACATTTGCATTTGTAAAATTATTACTAATATTATTTTACATTATTTTATTTTTTACATTATTATAAGTACAACAAATCAGTGAACATTATTTAATGAGAAAAATGAATAAAATAATTTTAACTAACCAGTTTTATGAGAAAAAAGCTAAATGCAACAAATTGTTTAGTTTCATGATAAAATAAGAATTTTGTCACGCTTCGAAGTCGGATGTGAGTAGGATTGGACACTAGAGCAGATTGTGGTGGAGGAACTAGATTTTAGAATGGTTTATTGCAGGTTGGCACAGGGTAAGTATATCCAAGGCGAGGTGGTGAGCCGTCTGGGACAAGAACCGAGGAGGAAGCGGGAACGTGAGCAGGTGGTGTGGCTTGGCGGCGTGGCTGGAGCAGACAGCAAGGCGTGGAAGGCACGTAAGGAACACTGGAGACGGGAGAGAACAAAATCGGGTGATTACGGATACGGGTCATCGGATAATTACTTGGCCATACTGTGTCAATACTCAGGCGATGGCTTCCCGGAACTGACAGGCTTATATGCAGGCAGTGATGAGAGCTGATTGAACACAGGTGCGCGGCCAAGGTGATGCTGATTGCTGGGGGAGAGAGAGGGAGAGAGCGAGGCAAGGCACAAAGTGCCACCCAAGCTCGAAAGGAGCAACTGCAGGGCACAGATTATGACAAATTTATGCTTATGTTTTAATTGCTTATTCATAATTAATTTAATTATAGTTATGAAACAATTATTTGAATTTATATAGCTGCGGAAGCTAGCTGTTGGGATGTGGAATGTCACCTCTTTGGCAGGAAAGGAGCTTGAGCTGCTGTGCGAGGTTGAGAAAATCCGACGAGATATAGTCGGGCTCACCTCTACACACAGCTTGGGCTCTGGTACCAGTCTTCTTGAGAGGGGTTGGTCTCTCTTCCACTTTGGATTTGCCCACGGTGCGGGGCGCCAAGCGTACTGTACTTATTGCCCCCCGGCTCGGTGCCTGTACATTGGGGTTCACCCCGGTGGATGAGAGTGTAGCCGCTCTGTGCCTTCGGGTGGGGTAAGGGTCCTGACTGTTGTTTGTGCCTATGCACCAAAGAGCAATTCAGAGTACCCACCCTATTTGCACACCCGTGACCCAAAAGAGGAAAAGCGGTGGAGAAAATGGATGAATGGATGGATAGTCAATCAAATATAAACACTTTAAATGTACTGTATATGAAAACTTGGTTATTTTCGAATGTTTATTTTATTTAAAATAAATCAATTAACAAATTAATGAGATCTGGTGATGTTATTTTGCTGTCTTAACTAGTCTTCAACTCCTTTCTTGTCAGCTACATTACATACATCGCCACAGGACAAATGAATACAAATGAATAAATTTATTTAAACTCATACATTTTAGGCAAAATGCAACTAATAAAACTGAATAAAATGAATTTTATTTTTCGATTGAAAAAATAAACCTCCAACAGTCAACCAGTTCAGGGTGTACCCCGCCTCCTGCCCGATGACAGCTGGGATAGGCTACAGCACCCCCGCAACCCTAGTGAGGAGAAGCGGCTCAGAAAATGGATGGATGGATGGTGTCACTGGCTTGACATAAAACACATGCATCATGTCGTACCTGAATATTCTCCTACTAGGGTGTCTGCTCGATCGTCACCAAGTTTGAAACGTATACGAGACCGATGAGCAATGTTTAGTAATGAAAATTGTTTTCATCGTAGTGTGTCAGTAGAGCTTGGGAACAAAGTTGGAGAATTTGCCATCAAAGTGTTACAAAACATTACCAAACTATTAGCAAACTCCACCAGTGGCATCCGACTGACATAAAATCCACGTTCTTCAAGACAGGACACATAATTTCAACTCACAGGTAGCTGGCTATTTTTGTCATTCTTCAGGGACTTTGTTCATTTCCAGGGGTCGTAGAACAAACTGCGAACCGAGTAAGTTATTCACCTGATCACCACCAAATTTGAAACAGATATACTGGACAGATCAGCATCACTAAATTGCCAACCGGACAGATAAGGGAAGCAAAGGTAAAGCATTTGTTATTCAAGGATTAGAAAATATTAGCAACCTCTACCAGTGGGATCCAAGTGACAACGAAAGGCATGTTCCTCACGACAGACTGACGATAACAATATAAGCTCGCAGGTGGTTACCCATTTTTGTTGTTGTTGTTTTTTTTTCCATTTTCAAGTGAACAAAGTCCTACTACGGTATCTTCCAGAAGGTCACCAAATAAAACACGTGTATAATTGACTGATGAGCGACGCTTAATTGTGAAAATTGTGAGTTTCCATTGTCGTGTGTGGGTGGAAGTTTGATATCAATACTCCCAGTTAACACTATCCTCGAGTCACAACACAATATTAATCTCTCTGCGCCACAAATAGATCTGCAAAGCATCTGTTATTGTTTGATAAATCGTGCCGTGGAGAGATTTAGGTGCGCCGTCTGACGCAGATGCCGGATTAGAGCCCGACTGGTGAGTACATTGAGCGCACCTCCGTGTCGGTTGATAAAAAGAATGTGTGTTGTCGTCGGTCTTTTGGCGTTCAGATTTTTTTTTTCTTTGCGGCTTTGGCAGTAAGTGACAAATAACCCTTAAGCGCTTTTCCACCTTCTTTTCCCCGAGCGGACTTGGCTTTACCGATAAGACCGTAAGCGAATCTGGCACCCGGCGACCGTGCGCCTCCGCGAGATCCGACCTAAAGAGGCCTCCGGGAATTGCGCGGCTGTTAAACAAGAACGCAGCGGTAAGCGTTGACTGACAGCCCCTGAGTGGTGGGGAGCCCCTCCCCCCTTCCCGCCGCGCCACTCTCACTGATAGCTTAATGGTGTCGACAGGAGAGAGAAAGTCCTGACTCCTTTATTGAGACAAAATCTTGGTGCCCTCACCCTCTCTGTTTGCAGTAATTGCAGCAGTGACGTGGACTCCGCGAGGGGGTAGGAGGCAAATCAAAAGGCTCAGCTTCAATCCACTTGACCGAGAGGGTCAAAAGAAATAAATGACTTTTCTTTGACCGGCGCTGCATCCATCTCCACGGTGTCAAGGACATGGTGGCCCATCTGCCAGTTAAAATGAAAACACACCAGTGCTTCTGTAAAAGCCTTTCTTTATCCGTCTGTTGTTGGGAAGTAAAGTACAAATACTATGTTACTGTACTTAGGTAGAGCTTTTGTTACTGTACTTAATGAAAGTAAATTTACCAGGTATTTGTACTTGACTGGTACTTTCTAATGCTTACTTTGTAACAAAAAAAAAAAAGAAAAGGTCTTTTAAATGTTTCCGACCTCCAAGGATGATGACTGGATGTGAAAAAGATATGGCTAAAGAGAGACAAAGTCAACTGCGGTTGAGATCTTGAGTGAGATTTTTGGGGACTTAATAAGGCAATAAAAAACAGGGACAATCCCGACATGGAGGAATGTGAACAAGAGAGAATTCACTTGTTCCCTGATGCGTCACATTTGGAGAAGAAAGATATTTCCTCTCTATGGCCGTATTTAAAAGAATTATTTGATGTTGGTGGCTACATGAATGATTTGTGGCTAATACACAGCGTATTAGCCACAAATCATTGCCATCTTTGCCATCTTAAAAACAAAAAGCTTCTCAGATTTAAAACTTCTCTGTCTAATTTGAAAATACAAATGCAGGTAAGGTGGTTTTTATCATTAGCTAATGTAGCATTTGTTGTTGGTCAATTGACAAGGTTAGCAAAGCTATGGGAACAAGCATAGCATAAATGTCTAAGCCAACGCTTGCTCGCTCTTTGTTTAAAAAAGAAGAAAAAAAAAAGCAATACTGTTATTCCTTTGACCTGAGCACAAAACAGAAAATAGGTGAGTTTTTCACCAACCAACAAAGGAGTGGGTAAAAATAATTGCATGTGAATTTACAAATGCCAAACTGTGAATATGCGGTGTTTTGCTGTATTCGTCATGACAGGATGTACAAAAATCAATGCAAAACCTTTGCTGTGAACCGCACAGGTAGTTGGCCATTTTGTTTTGAAGGTGCTATTTTTTTTAAGGGAATTTTGGCCATTTCCAGGGTTCATAACTAACCAATCTCCTGCTTGGGAATTCACCCAGTTGCCACCAAATTTGAACAGACAATACTAAAGAGATGTGTGTCGATTAGTTGTGAAAGGTGCAAGTTTTGTGGTGTGGGCAAACCTTGTTGGCAAAGTATGATTAATCGCCATGAAACACACAACTCTCATACTGTAACTCAGCTCACAAGCTTCATCGACCAATGTAAAATGTGGTGAGGTTGTCAATCGGGACAAGACACGCACCCAAAAAACAGTGACCTAAAATGAACAGAAAGTCACCCATTTAGTTTAAAATGTATTTGCCAATTTCATTGGCTGTACTTTCACAAACAGCTATCAGGGAAGTCACCCAAATAAGCTCCAAAAAGAAATGTGGAAGAGTTGTCTATAATCATAGGATGAACAAAAAAGTCTCAAGGACCCATGCCAAAATGGAGCAGGAAGGCAGCCATTTTGTCAAAAGTGGCAATTCCAATCTCAAATGACCCCCAATCGGAAACAGTCCACGACAGATGAGCGATGCTACATTTGAAAAAGCTTTTTTGCCTACTCCGTCCAGTGTGGGTAGAGTATGGCATCAAAGTTTGATGATCCCGAATACTACTCCCCCTAAAAATTCACTAAGTAGCATGCCCTGGAAAGTTGGAAAAAAAAAGAGCCCCGCGATATTTTCATCCATCTACATTAAATTGGGTGGACTTGTCTGTCATAACAGGGAGCACAAAAGAATCTCATGTACTCATGCCTGAAATTGAAATTCACCCAAATAAGCTCCAATTGGAAGCAGGTATCCTAGAGAGATGAGTGGTGCTAAATTGCAGAGCTCTTTTTGTCTACACGATCTAATGTGATGTCCAAATGATGCCCCAAAACTAGCACCCACTGGTAAGTTTAAAAAAAAAAAAAACAGCCTCCATCACTAGTTTCACAAATTGAGAAGAAATGTGGTGGATATATCTATTATAAGAGGACACAGAAAGGAGCCATTCCCAAAATTGAACAGGAAATCAGCCATTCTGTTTGAAGAAGTCATTTTGTCTCATTCCTAGGTTACTGTAGTTACAGTAATTTTATCTGATGAAATGCAAGCGCAGGTTTACCAAATGAAGTGTCATAAACCTCCATGGAAGCTTGTTACTTGCCCCGCTGTCCATCTGTGCGCCCGCATTGTGGCTGCACATCAACCCTGTTGATTAATGGGTGAATATTTAAAAGCGCAACCGCAATGGTGGCTAAACATGTGGGAAAATGATGACGTTGGTTGGACTCGCCACCTGAGGACACAAGCAGAGGTGCAAGTGGAAAAAGCAGATGGCTCGCCACCATTTCCTCTTCGGTAATGCTTCATGAGCATGGATAAGACATCCTGCAGCCCCTCGTATTCATATTCAAGTAGTGAACAAGCCTGAGCCCAGCTCAGGAGCTCTAATTATTTACCAGACCGCCTCACAGCGCTTTATTTTAAGACCTTAAAGAGCACCTGCAGGAGGATAAAGCATGCCAGCGTGAAGAATGGACGCCGTCCTTCCCCGCTGAGCCTCCTGCCCCGTAAGCCACCTTGGAGCCGATGCCAAAGCACAGGGCCGACAAATCCAAGTGGTGCATTTCATGATGTCCTGCTTTTTCCTCCTGGCGCACACACTCCAGTACATTTTATTCATTGGTTGTCTGAGCGCCAGCTGGAAACCTACGACTCTGCTCCACTGCGCGGGTAGACCTCGTTTTGAGCAGGTAGAGCACAAATTCCTTTGTTGGTAGTTTGTCAAAGTACGAGTATTTCAACCCAAAATTGTTGACTTCCTATTCACTTCCAGGCATGGTTCCTTGAGACTTTTTTGTGGATCCTGCTATGATAGACATGTTGACCAAATTTTGGGGACATTGGAAGGAGAAAGTGGAGTTTAACAAAAATACGTTAGACTAGAGAGCCCTGCAGTTTTCCAAGCATTGTTAATGTCTCTCTCGTGATTGCTTGGCGGATTCAACTTGTCCCCAAAGCACCGTCACTTAATGGAATAAAAGCCAAGTGGTCGGATTTTGGCGCGGCGAGGCCGCCAGCCGCCGCTCGTGTGCCTCCGATTGGTTGCCGCCCAAGCAAATGTCTCTCCCCCATGGTTACCTGTGGTTTGAAACACACAAAGCAAAGTAAAGCGGCTTGTTCCACTCCCTTGATTGAAATAAATGCTCACTTGCCGTCCCGATTTCAACAAACGTCAACGAGCCACATATTCTCGCACAGAATACCTGCTCTTTTCCAAAGTGCTATTCATCCATTTTGATTATTCAGAGAAAAATGACATTTTCACAGAACTGCACATTTTACAAATATAAATTTTATGGTATTACTGTAAATCAATTTATTGCCTTGGTCTGACAACAATAATTAACACATCTCACCACAATTATTTTTTAGAAAGCTATAAAATTGTTCATTTTCATTTTTAGGTTTTTCTTTGTAAGCAGTTATATTAATTATATTAATTATATTAGCTCTACCACACTGTTGTGCATAACATTGGGGCTAGTTCACATAAATACCAGCCCCACACTAAGTTGGTCAGCTCGGCTGGGTGGAGATCTGGAGCCACTTTCAAGCGACGGACAACACAAACACAAAAGGTAAGGAGCGGTCCATTGACTATTGTTGGATGCACAGTGCTAACTAGTGCTAACTAGTTAACAGCTTTGCGTCCTGGTGAGAGGCTCATCCTTGATTGCTTGGTGAAGTTGACGATGCAGTGGCGGTTAGTATTTGTGTTTGGTGATTTGGAAATGTGCCACACATGCACAGTGTAGCGAAAGAACTGCTGCCTCTACAAGTAAAAATGTTTTTGTGAACATTAATAAGAATTTCACCAACGTGTGAACATTGACAAGTTTAACAAATGTTTAACCAGTCTAACATAAATGTTTTTTGACCAAAGAGGATGGTTTAGAATATTCAAGAAAGATTTTGGCACATTTTTCATAAACTTTGATGATTTAGAGTCTTCAATGAACCTTGCATGCTTGCTTTTGCAGACATCCATCCAACCATTGTCCTTCCCACTTATCCTCACTTGGGTCATGGGTGTGCTGGAGCCTGTCCCAGCTATCTTTGAGAGGCGGGGTACACCCTGAACTGGTTGCCAGCCAGTCGCGGGTTATAAAGAGACAACCAATCATTCACACTCACATTCAAACCTACGGACAATTTAGAGACTTCAGTTAACCCAACATGCATGTTTTTGAAATGTGAGAGAAAACTGGAGTACCTGAAGAAAACCAATGCAGGCATGGGGAGAACATGCAAACTCCACAGAGGAAGGCCGGATATAAACCAGGTTCCTCAGAACTGTGAGGCAGATGTGCTCGTCGTCCATCATACTGCCACTTTTGTAAACATCAAAGCCAATTTAGGATGAAATCTGCACCATTTGCACAATTTCCACCATCACACTATTAGTCATTCCAAACCACTCTAACTTGCTTGAGGTCTCTGCATCATTTGTACAATTGTCACTATAACAGACTATTGCACTGTCATTTCAAACTGCTCTACATTGCTCGAGGTCTCTGCATCCTTTGCACAATTGTCACAGTACCACATTATCGCTCTATTAGTCATTTCAAACTGCTCTAAATTGCTTGTGGACTCTGCATCATTTGTACAATTGTCATTGTATCAGCATTACCATGTCATTGGCAACCCTTCATTGCTCAGTGACTCTCCATAGTGTTTTTTCATGTCCTAAACATATGTTTTGTCAAAATGGCTGTCTGTTGTCCGACGGGAGCGGCTACATCTACCGGAGACAAATTCCTTGTGTGTTTCTTACACACTTGGTAAATAAAAATGGTTTTGATTGTGAAATCTGAATCTTCTTTTACTACCAAAACAATGAAAACGAATCTCATGACAACTTAGACCAAACTCTGTTTGGAGAAAAGAACTGAAGTACCAGTGCTCTTATGCTGATTGGTCGAAACGAATATGACTCATTCTGCCAAAAAACAGGCATGGAATGCATAGACATTACCAGTTTGAAATTGAGCTGCAGTTTGTAGCACATTTCAAACCAGGGTGCATTGTGGTTTGCATTTTGATATAATCTTTTTCGAATTGATTATCCTATAGATATTTTGTCAAACCACCACCCAAAAAGAAAAAAAAAAAAAATTCTGATTTCTGAGGGCTGGATTTCTATAGCCTGTGACCCTAGTCAGGATAAGCGGTACAGAAAATGGATGGATGGATTTCTATAATTAAACTGCCTATGTTGATGCTAAGTGTATGGTATACAAACTCTGTTAACAGAATTTTTAACTTTACGAAATTGTGAGCATTCAAAAAATCCCCCCATCCCTAGTGCACAAACCCCCCATCCCTAGTACAAACATTCTTCCATTTGATGTCACATATTACGTAGGTGTCCTCTGGCTGGAGCCCACCCTCGACGCCGGTACACGCGAATTGTACGGAGCAGTATGGAATGGTGCACAAATGGCAGAGCAGGGGGCAAAGGTCTGTATGTCTTGTCAATCCCCATGGCCACACATTAACAAATTCATGCTACTTATCGAGTCCTTACTGAACAGTTATTCGTTCCGACTTCCGTTGTTTACTGTGCAACTCCAAGAAGCTGTTGTCAAAATTCTAGACATTCTTAAATTTGTGCTGCAATTTAAGGTCACACATTCAGGTATGTCTCGAAGTTAACACATTGCCTTACGACTCAGAAAACATTAACAGCTACCATAGCACTTAAGATCAATATGTTTTTTGAAGCAAGAGAGAAAAAAACTGTATGTGTGTGTGTGTGTGTCTGAAAGGACTTTAGATGGGGAAAGAGTAGGAAGATGAGAAGAGATACATTTCTCAGAAATATTAAGTGTGCACATTACTGTCGCTACTGAACTAAATTGTTGTGGTCTATTGTAATCATCAATTTGATTTGATATCTTTAAAAAAAGCTCAATTTGTAGAGGAGAATGAGGACCACATCCACAACTGTAAAACATTATTATTTTTTTTATTACACACTATTGAGTTAGCGGCACGGTGGCCGACTGGTTAGAGCGTCAGCCTCACAGTTCTGAGGAGCGGGATTCAATCCCCGGTCCCGCCTGTGTGGAGTTTGCATGTTCTCCCCGTGCCTGCATGGGTTTTCTCCGGGCACTCCGGTTTCCTCCCACATCCCAAAAATATGCACGTTAATTGGAGACTCTAAATTGCCCGTAGGCATGACTGTGAATGCGAATGGTTGTTTGTTCCTATGTGCCCTGCGATTGGCTGGCAACCAGTTCAGGGTGTACCCCGCCTCCTGCCCGAAGACAGCTGGGATAGGCTCCAGCACGCCCGCAACCCTCGTAAAGAGAAGCGGCTCAGAAAATGGATGGATGGACACTATTGAGTTATGTTCATAATAACAGTGCTGTCACTGCATTAGTCCAACACATTGATATTGCTGTGGTAGTGAGAAGCATGATTATCCAAATATTTAAAAATTCAGTGTTCATGTACTGTATTCCCCAATAGTACAATTTAAAAAATGCTAATTTTCAGAGATTGATGTCGTTGTGATAATTGTGTCATTTTTATTGCAGCTTAATTAGCGACATTTCTCTGGTAGGCGTAGTTAAGATGGATTTGATGTAGACTAGCTTGTAGGTTAGCTTACTAGATTTTCTCAGTAGCTTTCCCCAACACTATTTATTGCTCTTGGAAAATCGACAAACTCTGAATCTTCTCTAAATCACTGCAAAAGAGAGAGAGAGAGAAAGAAGTGGGACTCTCTCATGACAAGCAAAATGTAAAAAAGCCAAGGTTCAGTGTTTGGAGAAAATGAAAGAACTGAAACAATGCTCCTCACACAGCGATTTGTTAAAACGAACATGACCCGTTCTGACAAAAAAGCAAGCATGGCGCACATAATGGAATGGAATGGAAATGCAGTTTTCAGCACGTTTACACATATTCTGTACACAATAGATCAATTTACTTTTGTTTATCGTGTTTTGGAAAAGATCTCCTCAATAACAACATGAACAAGCATGAGCAGGTGTTCACCGTTTGTCTGGCACCCTGCGGATGGATGAGCACAACAAGGACAGCCAAGGGGGACATTTGTCTTGTATATATCCGACTCTCGGCCTTTAGGTGACACCTCAGATGACTGGACATTCTTCTTCCATGATCGTCTTTTAGGGCTGTCATGGTGAGGGCGTTAGGTGTCACCTAAAAGCCAAAGTAAGCAGCGAGGACAGTGAGCGCTCATTCGTCATCATCAACAGCAAAACATTTGTATGATCACACGCGCCGTTGATGAGCTGGTGTAAATCACCCAGCGAGCCCCAAAGGGTTCCGGAATAAAAATGCTCACCATTTTTCACACAAGTGAAGACAGGTTTATAATCACCTCACATTCAGTGCAATAGTCAACAAACTGCCATTTAGCATTTGCGCTCACTAATGCACTCAAGTTGTAAAATATGGTCACACTTTAATATATTACGCCATAGAAGAAGCCAAGGAGAGTGACCAATTCCGTAAACTTTGACGTCTTTTAATCTTCACTTAAACTAGTTTACACAATTTCGTACATTTTGAGGACAATTTAGTCTTCAATTAAGTAAAGTACCATGTTTTTGTAAACCTTGATGACAATTTAGCCTTTAATAAACCTAATGAATGCATTTTTGTTAATATTGACAATTTAGTCTAAAATTAATGAAACATGCGTGTTTTCATGAATGTCAAGGGTGACTTAGTCTTCAACAAACCTTAATGTAATAATTGTTTTAAACAAAACATTTCAGTCTTCAAGAAACTTTAGGTACACATTTTCATACACTTGGACAATAATTTAAAGTCTTCAATTAACCTTCCATATGTCCGATTTCATAAACAAGGAAGTCAATTTAGTCTTCAATGAACCTAACACTGAAGACGATTCGTACTCTCCAATGGCACTGACAAATGCGTTTTGGTAAACGAACACAATTTTTTGCAAACTGAAAATGTTCATTTTGCTATGTGAAGAATTTTACACGCTTTTGTCTTCAATTAATATGTGTGTACTGTGCGGTGAAAAAGTAATGGCTCGCTTCTCAAATTCTTATATTTTTGCAGTTTCCCCACTTTAGTGTTTAAGATCATCACACAAACATAATCCAAGTGAGCGTAAAATGCTCTTTCTAAAAAGGTATTCAAAATTATCTGGCCCTGTCCGAAAAAGTAATGACCCCCCTTGTTAAATAGTGACACACAATACACGCTTTTTTGGTTAATATTCATTGATCACACCCAAGCCTGCTTACCTCCAGACCTGCTCAATCAAGAAATCACTGCCCTGACAAAATCAAGCTGGACAAAAGATCTAAAAAAGGTGCAACAAAATGACACAATCCAAAGAAATTCCAGAACAGTCAAGAAATAAACTGACATCTATCAGTCTGGAAAGGGTTACAAAAGCCATTTCTGAAGCTTTAGGATTCCAGCGAACCATAGGGAGAGCCATTATCTTCAAATGGAGACTCAAACTCCTTCCTAGGAGTGGCCGGCCTACAAAGATTACCCCAAGAGAACAGCAATGACTCATCCAGGAGGCCACAAAAGAACTCAGGACAACTTCTAAAGAACTGCAGGCCTCCCTTGCCTCAGTTAAGGTCAGTGTTCATGATACAATAAGGAAGAGACTGGGGAAAAATGGCATCAATGGCAGAGTTCCAAGGCGAAAACCACTGCTGATCAAAAAGAACATAAAGGCTCGTCTTACTTTTGTAAAAAAAAAAAAAGAAAAACATCTGCATGTTTCCCAAGACTTTTGGGAGAATATTATATGGACTGATGTGTGTCTGGTTACAATCTGGCGTAAATGTAGAACAGCATTTCAGAAAAAGATCACAGTTTTTTCACTTTTTAAATGAAATCACCATTTAAAAACAGCATTCTAAGTTCACTTGGGTTATATTTGTCTGATATTTACACTTGTTTGATGATCTTAAACATTAAAGTGGGGAAACTATGCAAAAATATAAGAATTTGAGAAGGTTTGTTTTCTCACCCACCTGGGCGGTATCTCCTTCAAGCTTGGGTCCTCTACCAGAGGCCTGGGAGCTTGAGGGCTCTTAGTGCAGGCCCTAAACACAAGATCAGTAGAGGCTGTGGTCTACCACATCAGACAGGACCCCAACTGCAGGCAGTGCAAAGAAGCCCACGAGACAATGCAGCACATCACAGCAGGGTGTAAGATGCTGGCAGCCAAGGCGTACAATGAGCGGTATAACCAGGTCGCAGGAATAGTGTACTAAAACATTTCTACCAAATATAGACTGGAGATTCCAGAATCAAGATGGCAGACACCACCCAAGGTGGTTGAGAGCAACCAGGCCAAGATCCTGTAGGACTTCAAGATCCAGACTGACAAACTAGTGGTGGTCAACCACCCTGACATAGTGGTGGTGGATAAACATCAGAAGACAGCAGTCATGATCGATGTAGTTAGCCCGAGTGATAGCAAAAAAAGGAACATGAAAAGCTGGAGAAATACCAAGGACTGAAGGAAGAACTAGAGAAAATGTGATGGAGAAGGCAATAGTGGTGGCCGTAATGATGGGGGCACTGGGGGCTGGAACCTCGAAGCTGGCTCCAGCAGATACCAGGAACAATATCCAACATCTCCGAGTTTTTGCTTTGTCTTGGGAGGCCAAATTTGAGATAAGAGTGCGCTATGTTTGTGGGTGGCTCCACTCACTCCACAACAAGCAATGGTTTGGCTGATATAATTAATAAAAAGACAGACAGATAGAGAGAGAGAATAGTTAATTAATTAATTAATTAATTGCATTCCATTCATTTTAATGAGGAAATATTTCCGTGTGTGTATTGTGTATATACTGTACATACATCTGGTGAAATGTTCATGTCAATATCTCCTTTGGAAATATATGTAGTGAGGAAAATGGTGAAGTGTTAAATAATAATTACAGTCACTTTCAGTATATCAGAAACAATCTAAATGATTTTCATCAAGAAATTGGGCAGGAATTTCATTTCTGAAAAGTATGTTTTTAATGAATTTATATGAGTTTCACTTTTTGAATTGAACTTCTGAAAAAACAACAATATTCTAATAGCCACAAAAGACAATTCAGTCCTCAATAAAAATATTTTTTGCGACAAACAGCGACAAAAAGCCAGAACATTCTTATAGGGATGCAGCAGTCACTATACCACTGTGCTATCACAGAACATTTCTAACTCCAAGTTGTTGTTGTTAAATGTCCGCAAGTTGTCATAAATGTCCAGAAATCTCTATAAGATTAATGGACCAAATTGGCCATTAAAAAGAAGGCGCATGATAACCTCTGGTGGCAGAGTGAGAGGCACATGGGCTACCGACATTGACGTCTTTGACTGGCACCGCACCGCCACCACGTAATTGGCTTTCGAAAAAGAGAGGTAAACACGGCCGCGGCCACGCTCGCAGGCCAGTCGCTGGACTGACCTTCATTGAGGCAAAGGTAAGGGAACAAGAGTGCTGACTGCCTTGGGCACTTTACAGTTACTGGCTGTCATCCGACTGCCGCTTTGAGACTGCAGCTGTAATTTTCCCCCAGCCTCTGATATTCCCTATTTCTCATTCCAACATTGAGGGAAGGGAGGACAACTTCCTCAAGGTTCCTCGCACGGACCATGTTTCTCCTCCGATAAGGCTATGCCCAAAAGTGTCGCGTCGGGTGCGAAGACTTGCACACTACTGTTTCCCAAAATGTGTTTAGATAAAACAGATATTTTAGATTAGACAAATCTCATGGTACACCACAAAACAAAAATGTCACAAAATTATATACAGTGGTACCTTGACTTACAAGTGCACCAATTTACAAATTTTCTGATTTATAAGCCGCCACTCAGTCGATTTATTTTTGTTTTGTTTTGCGAGCCAAAATTTGTGGCATGAGCAATCGTCAGATACGCTGCTGCGAGTGAATGCCACAACATCTGCCTCAAACGGTTTGCCGCGGTAGCCTGCCTCCACCTTCAGGTGTGCCAATGGGTCCCGACAGTTGTTTGTGCCTATGCACCGAAAAGAAGCTCAGACTACACACCCTTTTTCGAGTCCTCGGAGGGGAACACTACCAAGCAGTGTTGATGGTGGGGAAAATATGTCAGTCCAACCAAGCAGACCCAAACATACGGTGAAAGTCTGCTAGGAACATCTGCCAGATTCCCCTGTGAAAAGGAGTTCCAACACCCACCCCCAACAGAATGACGTCACAAGGGAGGCGGTGGACTTTAAGTCCGAGTGGGCCTTGGTTCGTGCCTCCATTGTTGAGGTGGCTGACCAGAGCTGAAGCTGTAAGGTGGTCTGTGCCTATCATGGTAGAAATCTCTGAACCTGTTGGTGAACACCTGCAGTAGGAATGCCGTCAAGCTGAAGAAGGAATGGGAAGCAGTACACCATCAACACCGTGTATAGTGGGGATGGGGCGTTGCTGACCTCAACTCAGGACCTTGTGAGTTGGTGTGACGATTACTTCTCAGATCTCTTGAATTCTATCAACACGCCTTCCCATGAGGAAGCAGAATCTGGGGATTCTGAGGCGAGCTCTCCTATCGCTAGGGTTGAGGTCACTGAGGTGGTTAAAAAGCTCCTCGGTGGCAGGGTCCGAGGGGTAGATGAGATCCGCCCTGAGTTCCTAAAGGCTCTAGATGTTGAGTGGCTGGCCAGGCTGACACACTTCTGCAACATTGCCTGGACATCAGGGATGGGGACTCTGGATTGGCAGACCGGGGTGTTGGTCCCCTTTTTTAACTCATTCAGTGCCAGCCCTCCCAGTTAACATGGATTTTTGACTTCTAAAGCAGTCAGTGGCACTGAATATGTTAAGAAGGGGGATGGGTGGGTGTGTTCCAACTACAGGGGGATCACACTCCTCAGCCTCCCTAGGAAGCTCTATTGAGGCGTTCTGGAGAGGAGGGTTTGTCAGGAAATGAAATCTCAGGTTCAGGAGGAGCAGTGTTGTTTTTGTCCTGGCCATGGAACAGTGGACCAACTCTCCACCCTGAGCGGGGTCCTCAAGGGTACGTGGGAGTTCACCCAACCAATCTACATGTTCTTTGTAGACTTGGAGAAGGCATCCGACCATATCCTCTGGGGGGTCTTATGGGGTGTGCTCCAGGAGTACGGGGTACCGGACCCCTGAATACGGGCTGTTAGGTTTGGACTCTGTCAAGACTGCCCTTTGTCACAAATTTTGTTCAGAACTTTTATTGACAGAATTTATCGGTGGAGGCGTTGAGGGGGTCAGGTTTGGTGACCTCCATATTACATCCCTGCTTTTTGCAGAGGATTTAGGTCCGTTGGCTTCATCAAGCTGGGATCTTCAACTATCACTGGAACGGTTTGCAGCCGAATGTGAAGCAGTTGGGAAGAATTAGCACATCCAAATCTGAGGCCATGGTACTCTGCCGGAAAAGTGTGAAATGCCTATATATATATATATATATATATATATATATATGTGTGTATATATGTATATATATGCATGTATATATATATATATATATATATATATATATATATATATATATATATATATATATATATATATGTATATGTATGTATATATCTATGTATAAATTTAATATAAAATTACAAACGTTAAAACAAAAATGTGTATTTCCAATAGGAAGAAATTTTTTTTACACGTTAAGAATATGATAATTATTTATGTTTTTTTTACTGTGAAAGTTCTTTGGTATCAGGAAAATAATGCAAAACTTGCTTTGAATAATGTCAGTCATTTTCTTTTTCTAAAAATGAAAGAGTAAAAATATTGATTCAAATCGTAAATCGTATTTTATTTTAAGGCCATATGGCCCAGTCCTGTGATTTGGTGACAGCGGTGTTGCAAGGCAAGTGCTGGGCCAAGATGACAAGCTATTTGTCGAGCTAATTGCACAACGCAAAGAGGTTGTGCGAGTGGGTTCGTCCGCATTTCTCTGAGCTGTAAATCAAAATGGACCCTGCAAATTGGCTGTGGAATATTTAAACATCGACGCTGCCGGATTAAACTGCTCTCACATGGGCTGCATATATGCAGTATTAATGGGAAACAATAATGGCCGTACGCTTGCCATACGCTTATGATGGATGCCGGTAAGTTTAACTTAATTGGGAATAATGTGTGTTGTATAAAAGATCAACGGTGCAAGCAGGTGTGACATTAGTGAGGATTTTTAAGGAACTGCTGTCGATTCACCATTTGCGAACTCACCTACTCAAGAATTTTGCAGTTTTCTTTTGCAGTTTTTCGAAAAGACCCCAAGGTGTTACAAGATGGCACCAAAGCCCAGTTACATTGATACAGTACATTAGGGTTCTTACATTATGTTGAAATTATAGTTTTCTGTGTCACTGTCTATGTTTCTAAATTTAGTCTGGGTTTTTCGAGTTACGAGAGAGTTTTGGCGGCATGTTCATGTACATGTGCACTTTGGGTGCATTTTTTTGTTTTTAATCCAATCATCTGTAAACCTTTTATTTTTAAGGATATAGTAAGATGGGTCTGAAATGATAGGTAATTTTTGGGGAATTATAGTTTGGGGGATACAGTGGAACCTCGATTTAACAGACTAATAGAGGGGAGGGGTCGACCGTTAAAGTAATTTGTCTGTTAATTTGAAACACTTCTTTTCTTAGCCTAAAAACACCTAGTACAGTACAAAATGATTGTAAATAAATGTAAAAAAAGCTTGTAAAAAATGTTTCAAAAGTTTTTAAGTTTAAATAAACCTACCGTCAGAGGTGGGTAGAGTAGCCAAATATTGTACTCAAGTAAGAGTAGTGTTACTTTAGAATAATATGTCTCAAGTAAAAGTAAAAAGTAACCATCCAAATATTTACTTAAGTAAGAGTAAGAAAGTACTCAATGAAAAAACTACTCTCGTAAAAAGTAACTTGTGAGTAACTTTTGATTGATTTAATTATTTATTTTAAATCAGAGCATGAACATCATCCATCCATCCAATCATCCATCCATCCATTTTCTTTAACGCTTATCCTCACTAGGGTAGCAGGGCATGAACATCAAATAAAATAAACAAATAATATGGAAGTCGACACACACCTGCCACCATTTCAATTTTTACCTGTCCCAAAACCAACAACACATGCATTGGGCCCTACATAAACATTATTTGCTTTATTCACTTTAATGACTTAATGAAGAAGCTGTTTGCTGAACAGACTTAGTGAGTGTGCGTGTGTGTGTGTGTGCGCGCGCATGTGCGACACCATATGATAGGGCTAATGTTGCCATATCCACTGCCAAAACAACAATAGAAATATCTGCAACTTACTGCAAGGTGTTTTCTCAAGTTAGAAGTGGGCTGAACTGAAGTTTGGGCAGTCACAGTTTTAGAGTTGCATGACAAAGTTGTTCCCCCCCCCCAGAAAAAAATTTGTCATATTGATCGGCTTGCGAAGCCTACGTGCGTGGTCATATGACTGCCTTTTGTCATTTGATTGGCGCAACGGGCGCCCTATGCGGAAGTCGAAGATGGAGTTGGAAAATAGACCCGCGCACGCAAGAAAGAAAAATAGAAGTAGCGAACGGCATGTTGATCATTGTAACAGAGTAAAAGTATATTTCCTTCTTAAATAAATACTCAAGTAAAAGTAAAAAGTACGGTGTATTTAAAGTACTCTGACAAGTTCAGTTTATCCAAAAAGTTACTTGAGTAAATGTAATGGAATAAATGTAACGCGTTACTAACCACTTCTGCCTACCGGGATTGCTGGTGCTTGGTAAGGGTGATTATGGCGTGCTGGTGGAAGAAATTGTTGTGGCACGGTGGGGAGTCGGCGCCGCGTTCATGAGCTGCGAGGTTAGCGCGCTTCCTTTTCCCACCTCTGTTACGATTGGAGGCCATAGAGAAGGGCTTGACAAAAATCAACTGTATACTGTGCCAAAATTAATATAGAATGTTCGAGACACGACGAGTAAATTTGAGTAAACAGCAGCCGTAAAGTAGATATGACACACCACTTTTGATGAGCGCGTCGCCCCTGTCAGCATGGCCGCCAAGTAGGCACGTCGGTTAGCCGGATCTAGTCTTCATATCTGTGACAACAGCGGCACAGTCCGGAAATATGGGTACCAAGTCGCTGTCTGGTGATTGCGCCGCTGAACAACAGTGGGAACTAACAAAATTTGTGCGTTACAAAGAGGCGCTTTGATTTCCAACCGGACAGTATTTTCTGTCCGTTAAATCCGAAGTACATTATTTAGGGTTTAAATAATTAATATTGGCAATGATAAAAAAATAAAACATTAAGGGGTGTCTATTATTCAGAAATGTATGTTATTCGTGTTGGGACTTGGTCGTTAAACCCTGTGAATAGTCAGAGTTCACTGTGTTGTGTCGTCCTTTTCCTGCCTTTACCGACTTCATGGATAAATATAAAAGAGCAGTGGAGCGAACTGAGGTGCACTTGATTAGTTTCGGCGAAGGTGGCCGCATTCGCTACTTCTGTTCAATCTTAATTAGTGAGCGGAGACGCTTCCGCAGACTTGATGCGGTCAAAGATGTTCATTTTCCACCTCAGCGGGGACTCTCCTCACATCTTCCTGTTTTGGTATTGACACTCAGGGGTAATCATATTGGTGACTGCCCACCAACTCCCCCCACACCTTTCAAAACACCGACTTTGCCTGCTTTACTAAGGGCTCGTCATTCTGTGTGTTTCTATTGTGCAAAGTGGCAGTTATCGTAAATAATTCATTTTAGCAACGATTTGATTCGAAACACAATTTGTGGTTGCTGATTCAATTCAAGGATGATATTATTCCATTTAGAATGACAAGATCCAAAAGGGGCGGCACGGTGGGCGACTGGTTAGAGCGTCTGCCTCACAGTTCTGAGGAGCGGGGTTCAATCCCCGGCCCCGCCTGTGTGGAGTTTGCATGTTCTCCCCGTGTCTGTGTGGGATTTCTCCGGGCACTCCGGTTTCCTCCCACATCCCAAAAACATGCGTGGTAGGTTGATTGAAGACTCTAAATTGCCCGTAGGTGTGAATGTGAGTACAGATGGTTGTTTGTTTAAATGTGTCCTGCGATTGGCTGGCAACCAGTTCAGGGTGTACCCCACCTCCTGCCCGTTGATGGCTGGGATAGGCTCCAGCACACCCACGACCCTAGTGAGGAGAAGCAGCTC